>NC_059433.1:94530700-94832534 GCF_021028975.2 Sphaerodactylus townsendi
GTCACTATGTATGGGTGTGAAAGCTGGACAATAAAGACATTTTACCAGAAGAAAGTTGATTCATTTGAAATGTAGTGTTGGATGGCAGTTTTATGGATTTGGAAAAAGACAAAGGAGTTCTGGATCAAATCACACTTAAAATCTCCCTAGAAGCTAAAATAACAAAACTGAGGCAATCATATTTAGGTCACATTGTGAGAAGGCAATAATGCTAGGAAAACTGAAGGTAGCAGGAAAAGATGAAACCTCACAAGATGGATGGATCAATCAAGGAAGCCACAGCCCTCAATTTGCAAGATCTCAAAAATATTGTTAATGAGAGGATGTTTTGGAAGTCATTAATTCATAGGGTTACCATAAGCCACTTGATGGCACTTAACACACACAATGTCACTCTGATCTAAGGCTGTGTACTCGGGGAAAAGTTTTAGTGATAGTTTTCCACAAAGTTCAAAGTGGTATAATAGAGCCATTGTTTTTGTGGTTGTTCCATTTTCATGTGTTGACAGAGTTTGCACATTTTTCAAAGATCTGATGGCAGTGTGATAGAGGTACTGTAGTACATGGATACACGTGGTAATTTGATCTACAGGTTCTTATAGTATCTGTGATATTTGTTTGAACAAAAACAATGAAAAGACCAGGGGAAGGAGGAGGAGAGGCTTACATTTCTATGGATTTTCTCTTTATTTTTAATTTTTTAGTTTTTTCACAAATCTGCCAAATTCATATGACCACAGACTGAACTGGACATAAAATGAATATGTGTAACCATAAGCAACATTGAGCTTTCTTGTTTGTCTTTAATAAATTTTAAAACTAAAGATTTAGTCACAAAGGCAGCCAGAGTTACAGATAAATTATGTCTCATTATTTCAGATACATGCTTTATGTTTTCCCACTGAAACCAGTGGGACTTAATTTCTTTTAACATTTGGCAGATTTTTTCACTTAATATTAGTATCACATTAGCTTTGTCAATATATGTGAAATTTAGAAGCTGCAGAAGCCAGAACCAGACTGGTCATTAAATGTACCAAGGAAAGTTCCCTATGGGCCTCTGTTTTGGAGGGCCACATGCAACCAGGGAAAGACATATCCAAAATTATGCAGTTCTATCCATTTTGCATTTGCACATCAATGTGTCTGTTGCCCTATTGCTGCACTATAGTGATCATTAATAGCCACATTATTCTGTGTGGACAAGTCAGTCCATTTGCAGTTGATGGCTTCAGCACCATAAAGCCTCAGCATCAATGACAGCTGGTTTCAGTTGATCAATGGCTTCTTTCTGCACCACTGCCAGTTAAAGGCAATGGCACCATCATTGGCATCACTGGATGAGCAGATGTTGAATGGTCCCTGGGATGCAGCACTTCTATTCATGGGCCATTTTAATTTTCCAAACAGGCTCTGATAGAAGGTACACTGCCATATTGATCTGTAGTCTGGGGGTTTTACAGTTTACAAAACAACTCCAGTCACCTTATCTCAAAGCTTCTTCATTAGCTGCTATTTATACAAGTGAGATTAACAATCCAGTCCTAAGGACATTTAATTAGAAGTAGGCTTTATTGATTTAAACAAACCTTATTTCCATGTAAGTGTATTTAGGATCATAGACTTTAATGATTTCTAGAACAACAGATAATGTGATCTAGTTGCTTATCTTGTATATGAAGCACAGACTGGGATTCCTTTCAGTAGCTGATAACCTCTGGAATGTATTAGTGGGCTGCAATCATGTAGTGCCCTCATTATTACAATATGCATTATTTTTTAAAATTTCTTAAATGTAACCCAGTGCAAATGCAAAGACTGCTGCATCAAGTCTATGTCTGCTAATGAAAACCATCATCAAAATACTGTAGTTTTACAAACATATATGATGTCAAGAAGGAATAAAAGCATCAAGCAGAAAATGAAAATTAAGGAACTTATTTTGTATTTATGTCCTATTTGTTCATTTTATGTTTTAATTAGAATTCCAGTATTACATTGATCACTCCTCCTCCTCCTCCTCCTCCTCCTCCTCCTCCTCCTCCTCTTCTTCTTCTTCTTCTTCTTCTTCTTCTTCTTCTTCTTCTTCTTCTTCTTCTTCTTCTTCGATAGAAATGGATCACATTTCTATTGATAACTTGTTCATGAATTGACGGGATGTATGCTATCAGTTGATAAAGATGGATTAAGTCTGCAAACTGGGGTCAATAATGAGTCAAAACAAATACAACAGGTATAAACATTATTTTTATCCTTTTATATAGGCACATTGCGATTGAGAGAGAAAAATGCTAAACAATAACATGGAACCTGGAAATCTGATTTTAAATTCTACTTAAGCTAACAACTGAACTCCTTGTACTCCAGTGGCAGAAGGAAGTGCATTCCCTTTGGTTGCATTACTCTCATTCAGCTGTGCTCTCTGTAACCTTCAGTTGCAGAATAAATGTGGAAAAATCCACACTGTGGATTTAAAGTGGTATCTTCTCAGAGAACTCTGTGAATTGTAGTTTAGTGAAGGGACTATTAGAGCTATCTAGCAGAGAGTAGCCAGCATCTCATCAAACTATAGTTTCTAGGATTCTTTGTAAGAAGCCAAGATAAAACTGACACCATTCAGCATTTCATGGCATTAAGATAGGGATTCATAATGTCATACTTGTAATTAAAAAAATGAAATAGAGTGGAATACCTACTGGGTTTATGTATCTAAGAGCCCAGTCAAATTCTTGCTGTGTAGTATAAGGGAATAATTACATTGTTTTTCCAGTGGTAAAGCTCTCTCTGGCAAAAGGGTTTTTGGGGATCTGGTTCTTGATTTGGAGTCTTTCTTCTTATGTGAGAATAGGACTTGTATTGTACTAAAACTATTCTCCCTTTTAAATATACACATTTTCCCATGTAGTGGCAACTAAAAAGCCTGGTAGATACCTTGTGGGAAAGTGACCAAAATATTTTTGACTTAAGCTGCACACTTTGGACTTGAAGGTCAATAAAGATTGTCTAGGTTTCCACTTGGTTCATTGAAACAACCTTGTGTTCTTCATGAATGTCCTGCCTATCAATGTTTGGTTTAACCCTGATCTGTAAGTCTCATTAAGCACACTGATGTGATTAAGACCCATACTACATATAACAGTAGCTGATAAATCTCTAAATATCGGCCTGCCCTAATCACATATAAAGTGGGGTGCAATCCAGTTTAAGAGAAAAAATAATTCTCTTCCTTCTTCACCACTTAACTGTCCTTTCAAAGGCCCTGCTTGATAGTTGTGCATACTGTTTGCACTGAAGTCTCGCTGATGGAAAAACTGCCAACCAGAAGGACAAAAACAATGTCTTAACACTTCAATAAAAGCTTGCTGGGATGTTATTTAACTGCATTGCATGAAAAAGTTTCAGCTGCCCATTTCCACACATTAACCTTCTATTAAAGGAACAGAGCCTTTTCCCCTTCTGGCTGTTGGCAACCCTATAGGAAAAGTGATGTCTAGAAACATAGGGAGGGTTCAGTACTCCTCACCCACAAGCTCATTTTGTTCATTAAACAGGACCCCACTTTCGTTCCTCTGTAATAGACCCACATGTTATGACCCAGATATCTTCTTGTCATGTATACTTTGGGTTATCCTATTATTTGAGCAAGGCCCGATTTATGTGTGAGTGCCATGAGAAAAATAGTATGGTAGAAGTAACCCAGCTAGGGAAACAAAGCAAAAAATAAGGCCTTTTGTGGTATAGATATTGTTAAAAAACCAAGGTCTTTGTTTTTGAAATAGCTGGTAAAATGCTTTATGATAGTGGTGAGTAGGGATGGGAAATTGAAGCTGTCTGTGATTTATTCATATCCTTGTACATAATAAGTATAATCTATTTCCCTAATGATGTGTTCAGTGTTATAACAACAATGGTGATGTAGATTAAAGCACCATATTGCTTTAGCTACTTTGATTTTGTATGGACTTGGAGTGATCAGTGGCATTTATCAGCACTGGTAATGGTTTTTTTCTTCCTGCAGTAATTGATTTTACAACAAAGACATCTGGGAATTATAGTAATTTTGGACAGTCAGAGTGATGAAGAATTACTGTGGTCAAGTAGGTGGAATGAAGCACTTAACCTGCCAAGTCCGAGTTCAAATCCCTGCAATGTGAAGTGCAGCAAATGACCTTGAGTAATCCTTGTGGTTCAAACTAGATATGTTGGTAATGAGTTTGTTTATTCATTTACTGCATTTGTCGCTCTTTGTTCTCACTGACTCTCAAGAAGGATTGAACTCATCCTTGTTATAATGTTCCTTCTAATGCCACTGAAGTAAATGAATTTAGAAGGTTGTTTCTCTGCTTAGAAGTGCACTGAAAGAGAGAGGAAGTGTATTTCTGACATAAACAGAAATGTGAAAGGGCCACATGAGTGAGGAAAGCCAATCTTCTCCCTATAGCCTTTGTTGCAAAACCTCCTTTCCCAATCTGAATTTATTTTCAACATCCCAGTTCAGATGAGGAAAAAATATATCTGGAGGGTGAAAAGACTACAGAGAGCTAAACCAGGGGCAAGGAGTGGAGCTGGCATCCCTTGCCTGCCTATTTCTCTTTACTCAAAATGGGATCCCTCACCACATTCTTTCCATGCAATTGGGAAAGATCCACATATGTACATAGAAACATCTGGCTTTCCCATCTAGTTTGGCCCCATCTGTCCATTTTACCTATTTCAAAAGGGTTTTATGAGGAGAATGGGTAGGTATGCACATTTTCCTGAGTTCACTGGGTAAAGTCAATGTTGGCAAAAGGTAAAAGTGGACCGAAAGCATATTTGTACATATAAGAGCTGGAAAAATATAGACCTGTTTTTTGAACTACAAAAAGCTGAGAGAATATTAAAAAGTCTAGACAATATCAGTTTTTAAGAATCCTGATAACAGCAATAGAAACTTCAACAGACTTAACATGCAATTGCTAGACTAGGAGTTGTACAAAGGACAGTAAAGAGAGACTGCATATTTGTTTTGTTTTTAATCCTAAAATAGCTTTACAACTTTTGAAGAGTTAGGTAGGCAATTATTTTTAGAATTGTTTTTCTGAATCTGGATGATAATTTCAGGTGCCTGCATCTCTTTGATTATATCTAAAGGAAGAAGCACATTTAGAAAACCAAGATAAATTACTTACACTTGTACACTAAATAGGCACTCTGTGGAAAAAAAAAAGTTTGTGACAGTCAAGTTTATTTATAAGTCTCATTGTATTCAATAGGACATATGCAGTGTGAAGGACTAAGACTTAATTCTCTGCATGTTTGTTTAGTTTCTATTTTGGTATTTACTTCGAAGTAAATCCCATTGATCTAAATTCCAAGCAATCATGCTTAGAATAGGACTATTGCAATGACATTCTGAGTTGAAGCCTTCTGTTAACTTCTGTTAACTTCAACATAGTTAGAATTATGTATCTCTAGGAGGATCATACAGTTAATCTCTGTAGGCCAAATGAACAAAATATTTTATGATGTAGAAATAAGATATTATAAAGAGGGTGGGGGCAGGGGTTATGGTATTCAATGTTTCCCTACAACAAAGGCCATTGTTTCTGAAGTAGGGTTTCCAACTCTAGATTGAGAATTATCTGGAGATTTTCAGGGTGGGGCCTGAGGAGGGTGGGGTTTGCTGAGGGGAGGAACTTCAGTGGGGTATAATGTCAAATAAGTCATCTGCTAAAGTGGTAATTTTCTCTAGCTACATTGATCTCTATCACCTGGAGTTGTAATCCCAGGAGTTGTAATCCCAGGAGATCTCAAGTGACTACCTGGAGATTGGCAATCCTATTCGTAAAGCAGGAGTTCAGGTAGAATATAATTCAGGCCATCAAATCTCTTTGGCTGATTCCGCATGGGCCAAAAACAGCGGTGTGAAAATGGTGTGAAAACAGTATAAACCCTTTTACACCATTTTAAACCCTTTTACACCATTTTCACACCGTTTTCACACTGCTGTTTTTGGCCCATGCGGAATCAGCCTTTGTTATGTGGTTATCAAAATCCTCTGTACTATTTTACTGACATTTTTATATTTTGATAGCACTCAACATAGTTCATAGTTAAAAGACCCATTGATTTAATGACTGGGCTAAGTGTAAGAAAGGAATCTCTGCCATTTAAATCCATAGGAATTAATAATGCTCAACATTGTTGAATCATTCCCCTTGCATACATATTGATAAATTTATTAGATTTATTTAGATTTTATGTAGAATAAAAACTATGTATCATCAGCAAGGAATTTAAATAGAAATATAATTAGATACCTACTTAAACTTTAATAAATCTGGAAAATGGCATTTACACATGTAACAAACATATGAATATTTATCAGATGGGCAACATTACTTAAAATGTTCTATTCCCACCATTTTTCATCAGTGAGGACAGCTTGCAATATAATATACATTAAAATACAACACAGCAATACAAATTAGAATAAAACAAATCAATGGCTGGTTTCATTGAAATTTTGAGATGGAGTGAAAGCTTGGTTAAACAGAAACATTTTGTTTATTTATGTCCTGCTTTTCTTCTATTGTAGAGCTCAAGGTGGCATACATGGGCATCTGAGGACATTTCCCTGCTAGGCCTTCTTAGCTTCAGCAGGTTTGCTGTATCATATATTTTTGAAAAGGAAATCCTTTTCAGCTTGTCTCCAAAAGACAACAATGGATGATCAGCTTCTATAGAAAGCAGTTCAGCATCCATGCCACCACTATAAAGGCCATGCTGCTAAGATTTTGAAACTGATGCAATCCTATTCGTGTATGCTTAACAGCAAGGCGCTTTACCTTACTTGCTAAATGGAACTGCTTATTCAGAGGCAGCAAACATTTGAATGACAAATAGTGGAACAAATAATTGGGAATTTCCTTTACCATCATATTCTGGTTTGAGAACTTCCACAAGTACCTGGCCAGCTTTGATGGATACAGAATGTTGGACCAGATAGATCTTTATTTGATCCAGCAAAGTAATTCTTTTCACATAACAATCAAAAGTATGCTTCTGAACATGTGCAAAATGCTTTCATTCAACACTCAGTTAATGTTTATTGGATCTGTGGCAAGACTTTTCAGTTGCCCATTATTTCCAGGCATTCCCTTTAGACCTTAGTCCCTGGAAGAGACTGTCAACTGAGCTGCAAGATCTGACAGCACAGACTGGCTATAGAAATGGTCTTCTATTCATCTTCTTGGGGCCTCATGGATGACACAAAGTATGTCCTTCCTTTAATATGAGAATGCCATTATGCTATAAAATCTTTGGGTTGAATCCATTGATCTCCATCAGCAAGTGAGGCATCTTCCATTGGAGGAAAGCTCCCTCCACTGGGAGAGGAAATCTCTTCAAACAGAAGATTCCTCACTTGTTGGAAGGGAACTCATTGGATTCAACCGAGGATCCACAAACTTTCTTCATCAATTTGTGTCTTTTCTTATTCCTGTGGCACAGTTGTTTTACTTGAAAAGAGACTTCATCTCTCTTCCTTTCACTCTCTCTGTAGTAAAAATCACACATCCAATACCAGAAAAAAGATGGTAGCCCAAGTCAGAAATGAGGTGGAAAATTTTCAGTTATTAAAAAGCCTTTAGATGAGTAAGGGGTTGTTTTTCACTTAGGACATGACAATTATACACACAAATTAAGAATGAAGGAAGATGGTTGTTCTCTTAAATGTGCTGCAACTGATTAGCGGAAGAAGGATGAACATTTCCTTATCCCCTAAAACAAGCAAAAAATAGGTTCTGTGGAGAAGTCCTGAAAAAATGGAAAAGCGGGCATTGTTGTAATTATTAGCAAGGCACTTGGTACATCTGGCCACTTCATCACTGCCCTGGCTTCACTCTCATGAGCTGCAGGAACACATTAATCAAACTGAAAGCCATATCCTGGTGCAGCCAGGGCATTCTTCACAGAGGCCTTCTACAGCCATCAGTCTCTGACAAACTATCGATACTGATCACCTGATTGCTGATGTGGGGAGGAGAAGGAAAGGGGGCTGTGGGAACCCAGCTCTGCAGGGCTGGCCAGACTCCCATGGTTCCTGGCAGGTTGTATTTGCATAAACAGTTGCTTCCCGCCCTTCCCTCAGGAATAAAAATGCCCTCTGCCCCCAATAGCTCCCTGACACTCTGAGTTTTTCTGAGGCAGAAAAAAAGGCTTACAGGAAAGGTTTGACCTCCATATTTATTTTAATTGAGTAAACAAGAGGGCAACAAAGGAGCATGATTGTTGCCAGCAAGGATGACCAAGTGTTGTTGGGGGAGGTTGGGAAAGGGAGAGAATTGTCCTGTCTTTCATTCATCTCAGGCGTCATGAAATGGTCCATCTTTTGAAATCTTAATTTCTAAGGGTGCAATCCTAACAGGGTCTACTCTGAAGATTCTTTTTATTTAATGGATTTTACTCCCAGGAAAACATTTTTAGGGCCGCAGACCAAGGATCCTTCCCTATTTAGATCTCTGGATTTCCTTTTGCAAAGCGAGAAGAAAGGAACTCGGTATCTTGAGATCCTTTTAAGGACAGTGACCTAGCAGCCCATTTTCTCTACAAGACTTCCTAGTCAATATGGCACTCTGCACTGCAATATCGTGTTCCTTCATTCAGTTCCACCATGAAACATTTTTTTAAAATCTCAGACTTAAAAAAGTCAAAGGTGGCCAGAAGACTTGGAACGAGTGTGCGTAGGTGTAGGGGGGGGGGGGGTGCAATTGCTTTTTAGCAAGTTAAAGTAAATCAGCGAAATCCTCAAATGCAGAGGTGAAAACCCCAGTATAAAAATGCAAAAGGTCCCTTTGCCACCCAAAATCTGCAGTCCCGACTCCTGGAAGGGACCTCCTAGAGAAGCAAGGATCAGCCGCTGCCGCTGTTGAGATGCTGAAGGCGAGCGCGCTGTCCAGGGGCGTGGCTGGGGTTTGTTGAGTCTGCACTACAAAAAAAAAAAAGGCTTTTGCTCTGGTGAGACAAAATACAAACAAAGTCGCTGGCTGCATTATGGGGTGGGCGGTGAGGGGTGGCTGGAGCAAGACACTGCTCGACATCAGGGTGCGCGGAGGGAAGGGGTTTATAATCCAGTGACCTACTTTTGGGGCACAACCGAACTGCATCATTAATCTCCTGCTGGAGAATCAAGGCGACCGACAAGAGAGAAAAGAGAGCCGCGCAGAAACAAACCGTGGGAGCGAAAAGTCCCCACTGCCCAAATAATATTAGATTGCAAAGGGAGGAATAGTGTTGGCTTTGGGGGCTCCAGTCCCTTCCGTAAAGGCTGGGAGCAGGATATGAGGAGAGGGTTCCCCAGGGCGCCTGCGATGAGGAGACAGCGCCAGCAGCAGCAGCAGCACCAGCCGCCGCCGCCGCCGCGCCATGGGTGGGGTCGCTCTGCATTGTGCTGCTGGGCGGCTGGAGTCGGTGGCGCCGAAGCGCTCTGCAGGTGCGCTCTCGCCGGGAACGCCCGGAGCAGCGGCTGAAGGAGACCCTCACACAAAGAAACCCGACGCGGCCACGGCCCCAGTCGCCCACCCGCCAGCAATCCTGCCATTTTCAACGCCAGACGGACGATCAAGCGCACCCAGACTCATCCGGTGTCCCCTCCCGTTCTCCTTTTGCAGTAAAGACCCCAACATTGAATGCCGTCCAGCTCCAATTCACAGGGCTGGTCACTTTCACCGGGCGTGGGGGGGGGGCACCTTATTATTTGTCCCCGTCGGTTCTCTGCATACCCCGCGACACCATGATCTGAGGACTGCAAACCACTCAGTATAGCACACAATATCGCTTATTTCCTTTTGAAAAACAACGAACCACACATCAGCCTCGAGCAGTCAGATCGATACTTTGGGACGGAAACCTCTAGACCCGCTGGATAAAATGCACCAGATCACTAAGATTTGCAACACATTATACTTAGCCACAGGCGAAGACTTCTAAGAAAGCCTTGGCTTCCCGGTTCCCTCCAGGGGGAAAAAAACAGAGAGAGACTAATAATATTAAATAACGTTTTCGGATTTTATAACACCGAATGAAGCACCAAGGACAGCAGCCTTTAGGGAAGAGGGACTCTTATACAGGAGGAAGACAGAAGAGATGCTATGTTCTTACCCATTGCAGTTTTAGCCATTGTGAGACGTACAGATGCTCAGAGGTTGTGAAGGCAAAGAGGTCCAGCTACAGCAGTGAAGAGAGAGAGAAGACTAAGGCACTGAGTCAGCAGAGTGGGGCTGTGCGAAAGAAGGCGAGAGAGGCAGGAGCCCATGAATAATTATCACTCCTCTGCCCAAGCAGATTGGCCCTAGAGGTCCCCTGACATGACTCCTGTAGAGTTAGAATTGCCAAGCATTAAATATTGATCTGCCAAGGGTGCTGGAGTGCAAAGCGCCAGCGTACAGTTTGAAAGGGAATGTAGCTCTTGAATGCTCTTTCCCCCCTTTGCTTTCTTGTTGGTAGTACATTCCATGTCAAATGTTTAATGTCTTACATGAAAAAAGCCTATTGGTCTTGAAGTCTTTGGCTGTTGCTACCTGTAAAACATGCATGAATGCATTGGACATGGGTTATGGTACTAATTGGAGAAGGTGGGAGAAGGAGATTGCAAGATGAAGGTTTATTTACTAAAAAACAACAACAAAAATTGGCACCAAAGCTGATTTTGTACCTACACTTAGGTTACGTGTGTGTGTGTGTGTGTGTGTGTGTGTGTGTGTGTGTGTGTGTGTGTTTAAACCACCAGAATCCTGCCTTGTGTTTCCATAATCACCCTCTTATCTAAGTCTGGTTCAGTGCACATTATGAAATGGTAGGTAGATTAAATGAGCGAAAGAACTGTTTCTGACAATATGATACATCCCCATTATAAGAAAGGAAATTTGAAATCTTGACATCTTTGTTTTTGATGAAAATGGAATAACTGCAGGTAATAAACATGTACCATCTCAAAGAGGTTTATGTGCTGAAAGCTGAAGGAAGCAAAGGAAACATCCTTTTGTGAAGCCAACGAGGGTCAAAAATAAATGGTTCATTTTGTGCAGTGGCAAGAATGGAAGATAAAACTTTATTGTGATGTTAATGTGTAGTTGGAAAAAAAGCTGAACTGTTAATTAACGCAGCACCAGTTTCATTAGTGTGGAAACATATTAGCCAGAAAGACTGTGTAGAAGTCTTAGTTTAAAAAGGAAAATGGTCTGTGCTCCATTGCCTTTCAATAACTTGGCATCTTAAGAAAAGAAATACAGAATAAAAGCTGCATTCCAGTTTTCATACATGCCCATTTAACCTGCAGAAGCAAATGGCAACAGTGAACTGGAAAAGAAAATATATGCAGCTGGTTTTTGAAAATGTTATTATAGTACAATTTCCAGGAATAATGTATTTGGATTGGCCTATGACTTCTCTCATTACTTTCAGTTATTGGGCATCTGTAGTTTTTGCTGCTAAAATCGCAACCCTTTACCACAATGAAACATTGATTCAACCACCACATGGGTCAGGGGGGAATAGGAATCACTTCAGCCCTTATTACTCTCCCTTAAAGAGCAAAACCATCAATTCACATTTTGACCTTGCACAGAACCTAACATTCAGGTGAAAATTGATGGATGGGGGCTTGCTTAAGAGGTCTGTGAACTATGGGGAGCCAGTAATGGAATCCTAGCCTTTTGTGTGCAGACTGTTTTGCCCTATGGGATGGTAGCAACATCCTGAGTTACCATGTTTGCTATGAACAGATAGCATTGGGATAGTGATGGAATTAACTGGAAAAGGATTTTCAGGCCTTTAAATAATATTTAGAATTAAAGAGTATTGGGAAGTGCTTAGAGCTTTTAAAGGTGTTTTGATGTTTTTAAGAAATGCAGAGATCATGTTCTGTAGAGACCACACCTCATCTCTTCGTGTGATATATAGGAGCCTGCTTTGGACTGGGAGCTGCCTATTTCATGGGCACTTATTTTTAAGGATCTCTGTGTATTTAAGTATGGGTATCTGATGGTAAACTAAATGACAGCGGACAGGAATGTCTAAGTTTGCCAAATTTTCAAAAATAAAGGAGGCTTGGATTGCTTAGATGAGCAGATAGGCATTTTTACTTGATTTAAACTTTGGCCGTTTCTGCACGGACGGAATATGGCGGCCTGGGGACTTCAAAAATGCTGTCCCCAGGCCGCCATTCGCACAGGGGGCGCAGCTGCATCGCAGCCACGCCGCCCTCGCGCCGCCCGACCGGCACCAAGCCGGCGTTTCCGGAGTGCGCTGGGAAGCGCACTTTCCCGGTAACACCGGCTTCAAGGCGCCTCCCCCCCCACTCCCTCCCTGCACTTACCTTGTCCCCGGGCCTCCGGCGCATCTCCGAGGCCTGGGGACACGCCCCCCTGCCCTGCGATGCTGGAGCAGGCGCGCAGGGCCGGGGGGGCGTGTCCTCAGGCTTCGGCGACATGCCGGAGGCCCAGGGACATGCCAGGTCGGCCGGGCGACGGCGCTCTGCAGCGCCGTCGTCCCGGCTCTTTCTGGGACCGTCCATGCGGACGGTCCCAGCGTCGTCAGGTTGTCGCGAAATGCGCCGACCCAGCCGCTTCCGCCTCCGTGCGAAAACGGCCTTTGTTCTTGGACTTAATAACTACTACATCTAATTCAGTAGTAAAGTAGGTGATTCCTATCAGTAATACAAGCAGCAAAACCAGGCCTTATCCAAAGATTAGGTATGGGTTTCTACATTAGGAATGAAAGAAAAAAAGGTGGTCTGATTAATACTGACTATTGTAGAAACACAGAATGCTGAGGTCATTTAAAGCAAAGCAAAGCAAAGCATTGGAAGATGGTGGAAGGGAACAATGTGAGGAAGTGTAGTCATGTTCACACTGTTATTTCCCTTCGTAACACCCTCTTCCCCAATTTTTAATTTCTATCATCAGAAGAGTTGATATTGTAGATGTTGCGTCGATAGAGTAGGGCAGTCAAATGAGGCTGTCCCCACGTAAGGTGGGGTTGTCTGTATACTCCAAGGACTTACCAGATAGGCAGAAATTATTTTGTATATTATAAAGGAAGATCCTTTAATGCTGTGTGGACTGATTAGGTACATTGTCTCTGGTGGTAGGAAAAATTGAGGGTAGCTGAGAATTAATTGGGGGAGAGCCGGGAGATGATAAGAAAAGTGTCTGTTTGAGTAGGTATTTCTCAAGCCTCTGTCGTATCTAGATAGAAAAAAATTGGGGCACGGGAATTTTCCTGATTGTTTACATCATTTGCTTCTGCTATGATGACTACTATTTATATATTTACTAGCAGGGCACCCGTGCTTTGCTACGCATACTTCATCACAGTCTCTCTATGAATTTTGGGGTGACATTCAACATACTTCTTTACAGCCTGTGAACTTTGGGGTGACATGCAGCATATTTCCTCACAGCCTGTCTGTGGACTGATGGGTTTGTTTTTACATATTTTGCCACAGCTTCCTGTAGTTGTCTTTTTCTAATGCAATGTGTTATTGCTCTCTTTCATCTGGTGGGCTCCAAAAGTCATGTGGAAGCAGCCGTTGTATTTTTGGGATGTAGAAAGGAAGTGTTCTGCCATTGGATGCTGATGAGTGAGAAGGCTGTGAAGAGGTTCAGGGTAGGGTTGAAGGGCAGGGAGCTGGACTGTACCTCACCACTGCAGAACATTCCTGGGGACTTATCCCAGGGCCATCTCTCCAAGGAACGCATGCCGACACCAAGCACAGGGTGATGGTCGGAGGCCCAGTGAGGGAGTTAACTTGTCTGGCACAGTAAATCAATCTGATGTCCATATTCAAAACCCAACAAATGTTTAAAGTAGGTATGTCCAAAGGTGATAGTGTTGGCTGGTTTTGCCAATAATCTGTTTTGATTGTATTTGGCTGTAGCGTGTGTTGTTAACGGAGGGTGGAGTGGAGGAGTACTTTTTCACAGCCTGGGTCTGTTAATCTTCAGAGGAAGGTGACATTCAGCATGCTTTTTTGCAGCCTGTTTGTTGAAGCTGGTGGTGTTTAACTGTCACCCTTAGAATGTTCATGCAGCATGTCTGTGGACTGAGGGGCTGGTTTGCCCTTAGAATGTTCGCGCAGATGGCCAGAGATGAGCAGTGAAAAGAGTAAATGTGTAATAACTCGAGTAAAACTAAATATTTTGAAAAATCCTTTCTTAGTGAGCACCTAAACCACATAATGAACAGGTGTGCCAAATTTCAACTTTGTAGGTTAGGTGGTTTTTTAGTTCCTTTGATGAGTCAGTCAGTGAGTCAGTCAGTGGTATTTCGCATTTATAGATATAGATTATAACATTTATATCCTGTCTTTCTTCATAGTTCAAGCAGTTTATGTAACTACTACTACTACTACTACTACTACTACTACTACTACTACTACTACTACTACTACTACTACTACTACTACTACTACTACTACTACTACTAAAAGATACAAGGAATACTGCTAGGTTAGGGCCTGACTGTTTTGGTGCTGGGATCAAGATTGTGATTGTAAAGGAATGACTTGGAGACTTAAGATATTGCTTCACTTGAGGTGATACTTTATTGGCAATACTAGGTGAAATGAAAGGGAGTTGGTTATCTGAAGCTAAACAAGAAGGTGACTGATGTAGCTGAGTGAAGCAAGAACCCTCAACCTGAACGAATTTCTTTTGTTGAAATCTCATTCCTTGGGCTTTCAAAATATGAGATACAAATAAGAAGCCAGCAAACATCATGGATTTCTGCCTTTGGTGTAATTACTAGTGTGTTACTACATTGCACATGGTCTTTGAGAAGCTGATGCTCAGCAAGCATGGTGTGTAGAGCGGTCTCGGGTGCTGAAAATCTCTAGTTTTTTTCTGCTGTTGCAAAGCAGATGAGGACATTTTGCTAATATTCCTTATAAAAAGCTTGCCTCACTACAGCAATGACTGTGCATTCTTCTGACTTAAGTTGGGTTACCAGGCATCACTTTATAGATTCTATATAAACCAATCTCTGACACTTTAGCTTCATTCTCTCCCCACAATATTTTTTCTAAGTCAAGCTTTGTGTATAGGGCAGGGGGAGAAGGTGGTTACATAACATGAAGCTGCCTTATACTGAATCACACCATTGGTCCATCAAGTTCAATATTATCTGTTAGACTGGCAGCTCTCCAGGGTCTCATTTCATACCTGGCTCTTTTAGCTGGAAATGCCAGAGATTGAACCATGGACTTTCTGTATGCCTAGCACTTACTCTACTTATTCAGCCACAATTCCCTCTGAATCAAATTCAAATGAGAAATGGAAAAGAGGAAAATTTATTTATTCCTTGAGTCCTATTCTGGGAGAATCTGTAAACGCCTATTTGTCTGTCACAGGCAGTTTTTCTGTTAAACTCATTCTTCTGTCCTTCGTACCATCTAGTTTGTTTCTCATAGATTAGTTCTTTCCTGCTGCTGACTGGCAGTCCTTGTAATGTAGGTTGCTCACCTCAGATGGTAGATCTAGAATTCCATTAGAAGACAGAGGTGACCTGAAAGGGTAAGGATTCATGGCATGTTGACATCTCTGCAGACTGTGGAAGATCACTGTGGCTGAATTATCAGCAGGGAGTTGTAAATCACCAGTGGAGTCAATCACTCTGGATTGAAGAGTGACTGGGAGATAGCCCACATTGTAACAAGAAGCTCTTCTCTTGTGTAAGCCACAAAGGTGGAGATTTTTGCAGTTCACCTCAAAGTTGGTAGCTAGGAAAAAGGATTGAGAGGGATCCCCTGAAAGCTACAATTAATATTACCCTGACTTTAATCACAAGCAGCCATCATTTCTTTAATGCTGAAGGATAATTAATCTTTTAGATAAAGAAATATTTAAAGCCCTATCCAAAGGGTGGGGGGCAAATCTGCTCATGGGAGTGGTGTGCTGCCATGTCTATGGATTTGCCCTACCCGGGGCACTTACCTCAGCGGAGTGGTGATTCCGCTGGTGTGTGACCTCTGTGTCCTCCCCCCCCCATGCTGGAACATGGTACTGGATGCTGCACCAGTGTCCACAGACCCCTGCTGCCACCACAGGTATAGTGGGGGCAGGCTGGGGGCATGGCCAGGGGAGGAACCAACTTTAGTCAACTCCCTCCTGGCCTTTGCTGGTGTTACACCTGTGGCCCATACTTCAGACTTAAGCCACCATTTTGGATGGTATAAGTGCAGTGAGGCTCATAGAGGCTTCTTACTGCACCACTGGAAAGCCTCTTTGGAGACAGAGGCTGGGTGGGGCTGCAGCACCGCAGCCAGGTACCCAGCTCTTAGAAGGGGCTATCCATTTGTGCCAAAAACAACAGTACAATAATAATTTTATCATGGGAACAATAAAAATAGAATGGAACTTTTAAAAATTAATAAGAAAATTTGGCAAAAAAACTAAAGAAAAAATTCAAGAAAGATAAAGATGGTCAGTTATATTTTGCTTTCTTTTTTAGTATTTGACAAAAGCTTGGCTAAAGTAGTTTGCTGCTGGAAAGGACTGAACTGGATATACCTGGATTGCTTATTTTGTCAGGTGTAAGACAAAATATTGGAAGACATGGAACAACACAAACTCAGCTCCAAAGTCTGGTTGCTATGGTGATTCCTGGAATGTAAGCTATAGTTTTCTTTCTATTGTGTTGCAACTGCTGCTGGAACCTGATGTGTTAACAGATTAAAGAACCTGGTTTAAAAAAATTAAATTAATATGGTAACCACCAGAGAGGGAAAAAAACCTTTGGTCATACCTCCTGAAAAAGTAGTTACATCTGAAATGTTGCATAATATTTTTGACTGGAAGACTAACAAATGGAAATCATTTGGAAGAAAAAAGGATAAGATATTTACAAAATTATACAAAAGGTTCCTAAAGATGAAATAACAGATGATGGAAGATGTTAAGAAAATAGAAAGTTCTATAACTCAAAGAATTGGAGAAATTAAAAAAAAACTATTAAGAAAGTGGAAATCCTTGAGGGGAAAGCATAAATTTTAAATAAAGAATTGGAAATCCCTCCCCTCCCCTTTCCTTGCAGGAATCTTACCAAAGACTTTTTTGATATGGAAACTATATGGAATACAATGACACTGTCAAGAGAATGATAAATGCACAAAATAGAAAAACTTCTGTACCTACAATAGAAGAATGGTTTGTGAAGATTCTTGAATTAGCTGAAATGGTTAAGCTTACTTAGCAAGAAATAGCTCCTTCAAAGCTGCATTGTCTCTTGATTTTCCATTCAGAAGAAATCACTTCAAGTTTTTCCTAGTTAGGAAGACCAGTCACTTCTGCATTTATTTGTCTAGTTACAAAGTATAAAACTAGTTCCTTGAAAAATATAGCTATTTAATTAAGTGATAATTTATTACCGAAACAATCACTATCGCTTCTGAGGTGAGTTGAATTTTCTTGGTCTGACACAGCATGCAAATGTAGAAAGAAGGCGGAGCTGCATATATGCAATAGAAGACATTCATACAAGGCCCAGTAACTCTCCAAGGTTCTGTTCTCTATCCTGTAATCAGAGTTTGTATTGAAATATAAGGCAGTGTCATGTCTTCACACTTTTCTTGCATGCTGTAAGTAATAGAAAGGACAACTTAAGGAAGGGTTTCATTCCCTGTGGTTTGCTTTATGGATTGAATTTCCATATTTGAAATGAAAATGGTGCAGAATTCCAGAGCATCTCATAAGATGTCAGACACATAAGAAGTTGCCTGCCCCTAGAGAGGGTATGGAGGACGTTATCTGAATGCCAGAGAGATTTCCATCACCAAAAAATGGTCTCCAAGAAATTACATGACAATCAATGTCATGTCAAACCTTTGGCATGCCAGTTATTTACAGGGAGTAGTTTCCAGGCCTTCTATGAAACACATGAATTGTACGGTGAATTTTCACACAGACAAAAAGATTAAACTTCAAAATTTAATGTTAGAATTGCCTCTTTTATCATGGTCCCAGCCACTGATTCTCAAGAGGTGAGAGGCTATATGAAATCTGTGGTTTAGTGTTAAAGTACATGTATGTATGTCTCTGATTTTGTGCTGGTTGTTGATGTTTGGTAAGATGTTCGTAGAAGTTTATCTTTAAAAATCTTTTTGCCTTTAAACTACCAAAGGCTTGGTCAGTACATTTATGATAACAGGCTCAGTAGGTATTGCATTCTTTAGCTGGAGAAGTCAGAGAACTGAGAAATCTAGTGATTTATCTTACTACCCTAGATGTTTCTTTGTATTTTTATTATTAGCTTATAGAAAATTAGAATTCAGAAAACCAGAAGCATTGGATTGTACTGAAACAAATGAGGAGTCATGTAATTAATACAGGAAATGTGGATTAGTCTTAGAATTAGATGACTTTCTTGCTTGAGATTCTGGGTTCAGATTCTATCGTACATCCAGCTAAGGGGGGGGGGTGAAGCCTCCCCCCTTAGAAATATAGAACATAAACTTGACTACTTGAGTGCAGAATATGATAAACCATTAATTTGATTCAGCACAGGCTACCCTTATTTATTTATTCAGTTTTTTTAGTTGTATTTCTACAATAATTAGCTTCATATAGTGAACAAAATAACATTAAAAACAATTTACATGTCATAAAGTACAGTGGCACAAACATATTCATATACCTGTATCCGTGCTCTGAGACACACCCAGAATGCTGAGATAAAAATCAGAGGAGCCCAGAAATGGCTACATTAAATACACAGATTTTCTATATCATGGTTCTACATGGATAAACAAAAAATTCAGATTACTAGGGAAGGATAATCAGGTTTTTACCACAATGATGTTTCTATTCTTTAAAATCAATTCAATTCAATTCTATTCTTTATTCTATTCTATTCTTTAAAATCAATTCTATTCTATTCTTTAAAATCAATCACATGGGGAAAAGAGCCCATTTTGCTAGGTATTGTAGAAAATCAAAATAAACATGTGCTTTCCATAAAACGATTCCTTTGTTTCTCAAGAAATATCATTTCATAGTTTGTGACAATGAAAAACAGAAAGAAATAGCAACATGTAGAACATGGATTTCTTGTATGTCTTTGCTGGGGTTGTTTATGTCAGAATAAGAAAAGATCCAGTGAGACACAAAACTGAACGTATTGATCTGCCTCAGCTAGAATTGTTCAATGAGGATGAAAAGAGTTTTATTTGTCCAATCCATTAATATTTAATCATAATTGAATAACTTAGTCCCCAAAAGATCTAGTGTTTTCTAATCTAGTGTTTTGTAATTCATGCTAATTTGTAGTCTTATGGTTAGTCATGGTTACTTCTAGGCTATTGTCAATTAACATTGTCCCCTTTAATAATTACATTAATTACTAGGAGGTTAGGAAGCTGTGTTTTGAAATATACAAATATTTTTGTTGTTTTATTGCCTTTGCAGGCATTGCATAATTTTTTGTCTTCTTCTTTGAAATATCTATAGTGCATTTACCTTGCTTCATTCATTCCAATCTGCATTTTATTTTCTTAGTGATTCAGTTCACACAATCAGATCCACAAAGTAACATTGCGGGTTCACCATGCAGAGGGAACTGATCAGGTGACAGCAACTGTTGAATTCCCATCTATCAATCCATCCATCTGTAGCGAATCTATCAAAAATGGGACTGACTAATGATGAACCTGTGGGCCAATTTGCAAAATGTTGAAACCAAGGGCAATCATAATTGTCAGGTAGCTTATATTGATAATGCCATGCACTGAATCCAGCATGAATTCAACTTTAAACCAATGGCAGTTAATTGTCAGGTATTGTTATGCACATAATCAAGTTAGCCTGGTATGTCACATGTGGAAATCAGCACATGCATGGATAAGACTGTGGGTGTTGCTGGCTCAAAGGGTCACACAAATGGGGCCATAGTATGGGCTGAAGTATGACCCTCTCTACGGTAAAGCAATTATACCTCTTGGTTTCTATATGTAAATACCTAGTCCTTATCTACCACTGAGAAGCCCCCTGACTCTATATCCTGACTATATTGTCCAGCAATCAGTAGATGCATTAATACATGTTCTGGCTCATCTGCATATTTTGCTTTTTTACAAATTATTCACTGTGGGCCTGAAATAAAAACTACTATAAGAAACAAGGACCCCAGACTCACTTGTAGGCCAGTTTGTGGCATACAAAGTGAGGGAAGATAGCAACATGGATGGCCTGACCATTTGTGCCTAGCAGAGCAGCTGGGTGACTTTCCTTGGGGCTCTGAATGATGTATGGCATTGTCTTTCCCAGGTCTGGCAAATCAGATGTGGTCTGAAATGGCTGGGGTGAGGCTTAAGACCATGGAGAGGAGTCTTCCCTCTCCACACTACTGAGCTCAGTTGGCTTCATAGCTTATTTCAAGAATCAGAAGCCTTTAGGGAACACATCAAATTCCTACATGGTATGTGGAATGAGACTGCTGTGCTTACCCAAAAGGTTTGCCAGGAAGGACTTTGATCCTACTGTGGATAGTTGATATTATGAGGCAGATGTAGAGTAACCCAGGGAGGAAAGGAGTCTTCATTTTCTGAGGATGCTTCCTCATGATTCCCATAAAAAGGTAGGAAAATACCAATAAAGCATGTCTTGATGCTTACCAAATGATCCTGACTGTTTTTATTGTTATCTTTTTAATATGACTTTGATTGTTCATGGCTGATTATGGTTGTCCTTTGAAGGTTGTTTTCGATAGCTGTTTAACATAAATAGCATGAGTGATGCTGAGTATATGTTTGCCATTCCTTTGTATGAATTCTTTATATTGTATTATCAAAGTTTTAGTTTAAAAGCTTTTTTATAATCACTGTTTCTATGCAAGGAAGGAGGGAAAAGATTCTTTCAGTTTCAGTGGAGCTGAAACATTTTGGCCCTAATTCTTCTTTAACCACTCCCATTATGTCAAAATATCTATCTTGAAGTCTGATTTCTTACAAACCTGTAATTTTGTTCTATTCATCCAAATATTTTAGTGCTTATTCTATTGATGGCTTTTTCCTCCTCCAGGGTTAAAAAAGGAATTGAAATAATGTTTAAAACACTGTTCTGCTAAAACACTGTTCCACTATGGCTACACAAACTTTAGCCTTCAATTCATTTTTTGCATAGTTATTCTGCAACGTGAGTAATTCTGCACAGACTCATGCTATTTATCATCGACCCAATTAAGAATACATTGGAGTAGATGCTACCCCTATCCTACCACTCTACTTGAATTATTATTATTATTATTGTTGTTGTTGCTGTTGCTGTTGCTGTTGCTGTTTTATTTATTTATTTATTTATTTATTTATTTATTTATTTATTTATTTATACATACATACATACATACATACATACATACATACATACATACATACATACATACACTTTACCCCACTTTTCCTTTTGGCTCAAACCTTCCTCTAATGTCCAATCCATTGGACGAAGAGCCAAATAAATTGGAAGAAGGCTTCTTAGCCTGGAGGAAGGCTACTTGAAGGATGATTGGATCTACCCCACTGAATCTAGGAAGTTTGAGCAGTCGTTCAGTGATCCAGGAATTTACATTGTGGTCCTAGAAATTTGAACAGATAGATTCATGCCAGTTATGTAGATAAATTAATTGATGAATGGACTAAGAATGCTAGCAATGAATGTACTAGCATGTATTTTAATTAATTATCCCTACTTTAGGTTATGGTGTTTCTTTGTTTATGATATGTGCAATCTGTTTTTATTACAAAAATCATTTTTAAAAAAAATAAAAGAGTACTGAGTAGCAGAGAAGAATGCCTTAGAATGCCTCTGCCATAATACAACCCTCATTACTGCAAAATCCTAAATATTATTGATCTGCACAGGAATATAGAACATAAACAGAATGTTAATATTTGAGGTCTTACAATACACAGACTTACTGGTGAAACAAGCAAAGTGTTTTTGTTAAACTGCTAGCATGGCATAGATTTCTTCATCATGTTTCCTGTGGTTGCTTGGGAAACAAATGAGGGAGAATCGGGCATTTCAGTACTGCGGACTTGGTTTGCTTCCATTGTCTTTACTTACTTCATGTAGTCTATCCAGGCCTTGGGTGTGTATGGGTTCCATTTTGTTACTTAGTATCAGGGTTGACTTGAAATAATGCCCTCATTTCACAGTCCTGTTCAAAAGCTATGACTGAAAGCTGTGAATAGGAATGAAAATATTTGCTTGTTATGACAAGGGTGGGATGAAGAAAGGGTTGAATGAAGAAGAAGAGATGTAAATGAATATGTCTGTCCTGTAATAGACAGGACCCCAACACCATTTACACTCCATGTGTAACACTCCCTAACTATTCCAAGGGAGAACAATGTGACAGAAAAAGCATTGTTCGCTTCAGTGACATAAATCAAGATTTCAAATCTAATAGATTATATTTATGTATTAGTGATTTAATTCATTTTTACTCTATCTTCCTCCTCAATAAGAACTCAAAGTGACTTATACCATTGTCCTCTCCTTTTATCCTCATGAAAACCCTGTGAGGTAGGTTAACTGAGAGACTGTGACTGGAAGCTTCCATGGCCTGATCTGCTCATCCTTCTCATGGATTATTCTATGGGGTGTATCAAAGGTGATTTATTTATTTAATTATATTCAGATGTGCTACAGTGCCCCCCGAAAGATAGATTTGCCCTCCCCCCACATAGAAGAAAGTCATATAGCTTGTTAGCATGATTACAGTAGCAATGATCTATCTCTGTACCATACTCCCCCCCCCCCGCATTACAATTCTCACAGTTTCTCCTCCACATGAGAAACTTAAGTGTCCTTCTACACATTCCAAAGTCCTTAGTGGGAGAAGAACATAAATAGTCTGCATCAGATAGGCAAAGGGAGTTTTCTGCCTCCCATACACATACACACTGGCTCTTTTCTGCTTGGACCAAAGCAGGCAGAGGGAACTTTAGCCTTTACCTTCTGGTTGCTTTCATATTTGTATACCACCTGGTGATGGAATCACTGTGGGCTCGATTGTTAAGCTCACATTAATTGTGTGGCTGCACTTAAGTTCCCAATGGAGCCAAGAGCAGCTTTGTCATCTCTGTATGTGTCGTATCTTTCCATAAGTGCTAGCTGAGGGATGAAAAGCTGTTGTGTGTCAGCTGTCAAAAGATATAGATGGATGCCAAACTGTTCTGTGCTTGCATAATTTAAAAAAAATTAAAACATGTTAAAACAACAAAAGAATGGGTAATGTTCCCAGATATTAAATGAGTTTCCTGAATGAACTGTCGCTGCTACATTTTCTGGTGGTAATTTCTTGGAGGTACAATAGGGCAGATAGTGCTCCAAACATGCTGAAGATGGAGTGTAGTGCAGTTGTCTTTCCTGCATCATTACAGTTTTCACAGCTGTAATGATTCACACCATTGTATCTTCATTCTGTTGCACAGATTCCTTTGCAATGCTGAAGGCAAGTTTAAGGTCAATCTGTTTTATTATACTAGGATCATATCTAGTTTACATTGTTGTTGAGGCAATGTTAATTCAGCCAGAAAGACATGCCCGTATGAAATTTGCTGGCAACAGGAACTCTATGTTGAGATTTCCAATCTGGTCATGGTAGTGTAGCAGAGAAATAATTAGTTGATTTTTACAAGGAAGAAAGGAAATTCTGGCACTCTTGTTTTAAGCAGAGCTTATCCTTTATGGATGAGATGACTGACAGCCCAGTCTGGAGGGCACTGTAGCCAGGGATGGCACAGCACTGCCAAAAGTGTTTCAGGTGGTGTGAGAATGCACAGCAAGCACACACGCAGCCCCCTCCCCAGCTACCTGAAAAGTGCCCATGGGGCAAAATGAACTTACATCACACTTTCATGTGACATAAGTCTGCAGCTTGGTAGGAGGGAATTTCCAGGCCAAAAGCCAAGTGAAAACCAACTAAAGTCAGCTCCACTATCTGGAAACTCCTAGCTTACCCTCAGTATCATAACTGGAGGATTCCGGATACCGCTGCGTGGGTGCTGCAAATGCTCACCTGCATTTCTTTTTGCGCCGCTCCCTGCTTTAACTGATGCCACTTAGTTTGATGGGATAGGCAAATGTGGTGGCGTGTGCCTGCACCACTTTCAGGTTGTGCTTTGGCCCCGCCCCCTCTGGATTGGTCTGTTTCAGTACCATTTACTAACGAATGCTGATAGGAGGTATTTTAGCAACTTTATTTGATTGGGTTGTATTCAGTGAAACTATAATATTTCTTGCTATTGACTTTCAGTGCATTTGGGATTTAGAATGCACAGGTTTATTTTCCCTCAAATTAAATGATCATTGACCCAATAGTGATTTTGTCTGAAAAATATTATTGCATGTTACTGGGAATTTAGCCTCACATGCTCAAAAGATAGAGAAGAACAGAAATTCCGTAGTGAAGTTACCAACCCAGCTTTTGTTCAATGGAAACTTTTCAGTAGCCTCATGAGAATACGAGCATCGACTGGTGCTGATTTCTTCTTTCCCTTGATGCTTCAGTTGTAGATTCCAGGCAGATAAATAGACACATTAAGACAACGTTCATGGTAACCAAGGCTGCATTTCTCAGCTCTGCCTTTCCACAAAGTTTGAAGTGGGGCATTTGTTTCTTTCCTATCACGTCTAATATCGAAATGGAAGAAATGTCAGTCTGAGAACTGGAGAAATCTGCGCTGGCTTATTTCCTGAATGTAATGTCTATATCGCATGAGGATTGGTACTGATCTAGGAGATTTATGCGGGCGTCAGATTGAGCGGCCAGTACAAGACAGCATCCCACACAGGCTTGGGTGCAACAATACAGGGGAAGCCATATGAAAAGAAAATATATGGGATTTAGCAAAGACTAGAAGGTCGACTGTAAATTAAAAACTCAGATTCTCAACTATTTAAATTCAAACCGTTTAAATTCTTAGGAAAGAAGGTACTGCCTATGCTTTTTCTGGATATGAGCGATAAAAAATAACGCAGAAGATTTACGAAATGTTGGGGACCTATGATATTATTTGTTTATTTATTTGTGACAAGCTTATATACGCATGCAACAATCCCCTAGGGAATCTGGATGGTATTGCACCGGCATTGCCCTGCAGAGAACCCAGTTTCCTCTGTTGCATCCAAAGGCTGTGAAGACTTAAATCTGAATCTAGTAATCGATAGCTGGGAAGAATGAAAGTGCATTGTAAATCACCGGAAAAGAAAGATTCTAATATTGAAGCCTGAGCTTGCGGGCTGCGACTGTTACTAATATTAATGCTTTCGCGGTCCAGTGCGGCATGGAACTTAAGAGCGGCGGGCTCTGAAATCACGGAGGTATGGGGTTTGATCCCCCACTCCTCCATGTGAGCAGTGGACTCTAATCTGATAAACCAGGTTTGTTTTCCCACTTCTCCACATGAAGCCTGCTGGGTGACTTTGAGATTGCCAGTTTTCTCAGAACCCACATGTCTCACAAGCTTCTGGGGAGTGGAAGGGAAGGCAATTGTAAGATGCACTAAGACTTCGTAAAGATGGAAGAAGAAGAAGAAGGAGAAGGAGAAGAAGAAGAAGAACAGTTGGATTTATATCCCCCTTTCTCTCCTGCAAGGAGACTCAAAGGGGTTTACAAACTCCTTTCCCTTCCCCCCTCACAACAAACACCCTGGCTCATTCCGCACATGCAGAATAATGCACTTTCAAACTGCTTTCAGTGCTCTTTTAAGCTGTGCGGAATGGCAAAATCCACTTGCAAACAGTTGTGAAAGTGGTTTGAAAACGCATTATTTTGCGTGTGCGGAAGGGGCCCCTGTGAGGTAGGTGGGGAGAGAGCTCATAAGAACTGTGACTAGCCCAAGGTCACCCAGCTGACATGTGTTGGAGTGCACAAGCTAATCTGGTTCACCAGATAAGCCTCCACAGCTCAGGCGGCAGAGCGGGGAATCAAACCCGATTCCTCCAGATTAGAGTACACCTGCTCTTAACCACTATGCCACTGCTGCTGAAAAAAAGTGGAGTATAAAAACCAACTCTTCTTTTAGTTCAAAAAACCCAATTAAAACAGCAACTCATTTCTGATTAAAAAAACCTGCCTCACATCAGATATTATATGTAGCAAAAACAATTATATTACAGTCATGTTAAGATTCTCATTTCAGATTGAAAATAAAGTATGTCAAAAACTGTCTTGCTTAATTATTTATTCCCTTTTGTTTAACTATTGCAGAAACAGTACTTAAACTTCTGCACAATTTGTTAGCTTCACATGGCTGGGTAAGGATTGATGTGCAATCTTCAAGCCACTTGAATCTTGTAACCCAACATGCAGACAGCTATACAGCTGTTTTGACCAACCAAAAACAGAATGCTATGCTCCTAATATTTATAGCAATCCTGGGTAATCTCGAAGTTTCATGTTACTTTCCAGTCTTATGGGTTCCCACCCTGTTCCCTTCTGTACTAAAGAGGGTTTTGAGACCTCAGAGCATACAGTCCATGGTAGCTCACTCTAGTGTGTAAAGTGCTATCAAGTTACAGCTGATTTATGATGACCCCAAGAAGGGGCTTTCAGGGCAAGTGAGAAGCAGGGGTGTTTTGTCATTGACTTCCTCAGCAGGTAGCTCTAGCATCTAAGATGTAGCATCAGCTCCTCAACTTCCCAGTCCAGTCCTTGACTGAATCTGAAGGCATTAGGGCAAGAAGATTAAAGAGTGGAAACTCAGCATCTGTAACTTATGTTCTTGAATTCTCCATGGTACTCCATTCAGGTATTAAGGCAACTTGCTAATAGTAACTAATGTGCCCCTATAGACTGAGAAAGGCTTCAGTCAACTTTATATTTCACATACTTATAGCACATCATACATCCAGAAGTTTGCCCAAGGTATTGGTGATAAACATTGATGATTATTTGGAATTCCAGAAAGCTATGAGTTATTTTTCATTTTAATCAGCATATTCCACTATTACGTTGACTGGCTGTTTTCAACTAGGTTCATACGGGTATAATATTGATTGATCTCTTATCCCCAGTTAAGAGCAAGAGTGCATTGCAGGATCTCACATTATTCTCTCCCTGCATTCTCTTCTTTTTCCTTGAACACAAATTGCCCTTAACCTATCAGACTCTGATAAGTACGATTCTCATAGAATGTCTTTACATGTCCTGGCAGCAAAGAAAATAAGGACCATTGTGGTTGTTAAGGAAGCAGTCTCAGAGCTGATTTTTGGTTGTTGTTTTATTGGTATAGTGAGGTATATTTTACCTAATATTGCTGTATATTTTAATCAATGTGGTATATTTTGATTTAATTTATAATGTATACATATGATGTCTTGAGATAATTGTTGATGTGCTCGTAGTGGCCCATTGCTACATTCAAATAAATCCAGTTATTATTCCCTTAGCCTAGCCATGTCACATTGGCACTGATCTTCGCCATGGCTAAAAGTAAGCAGGATTCCCCCTTATGCAAGATTTGAAACCAGATTCACAGTTTTAGTGCTAGACGATTGATTCTAATTGCAAGTTGTTATGATTGAGTCATCAGTTTACCAATAAAAACCAAATCTTGCAAGACAGCTTAATCACCTCATTAATTTCTCAAATCAAAATTTTTATTTTACTATACGACATTCTTGGGATTTTCACATTAGCACTTGATAAAGAGCAGGTGTAATAAAACTCATCACACACTTACCAAATGTCAAAACCCAAGGCACTAGTTAAATCTGTAATTTTAATGGTAAAATCCTATTTGAATAATAGACACTTGCAAAATTACTACAATTACAGAAGGCTAATGTAGATCCACATTTTAATTATCATTTTTCTCATGTTAGCATTTAGTTGTTTGTCCCCTTTCCATTTTAGTAGTAGCACATTTATCCAGTGTGTTGATTTTTGTATATATAAAACCCTCCACATGCACACACACAACCATTCCACACACTAATATCCTTAAGGATGCTGGTGTTGATTGTGCAGACTACATAACTACTGTAGTGCTGAAATAAATTGTTGTACATACTTAGAATCTAATGAAATGTCCTAATTTCATATTCAATCAGATGGCTTTTGCTCCCCTGCATCCCCAAAAATCCTGTTGTGTATAGCTCTGTTTGCTATTACTTTTAGCTGTTCTGTCTAACACAAATTCTTCTTCTGAGGAACTATGGGATGACAAGTTACTATCAAACTCAGTAGAGCTGAATTGGGGAAATACTAGAGAAATAAATGGAACAAAGTGATGTAAGACTTTGAAGGAGCTAGGATTTAGTTCCTTTGACCTTTGTGTTCCAGCTATTGTAAAAGAAAGAAAATAAAGTCCTGCACTCTTTGAGCGTTCTAGGAAAGGAAGGCAAAGCTCATCCAATAGCTAATTCTCAAGTTTTAAAAAAGATATCTGACTTTGGTTTTTGCAAAACACCTTAATAGGGATAGAAATGCATATTTGGGCAAGCCTCAAACTGGCCTGAATATTTCTGATACAGAAATTGAAGCCCAAGGCCCCCACCCAGGTTCATATGTGCTTATGTGCATTGAGTTCATTTTTTCAATGGCAATTCTCAAAAGCTGCATTTCCTGGCACCGACAATGAGCTGGCTTTCTAAAGCTTGTCATGGTATGCCATAAAGGTCATCTGACCAAGAGAAAGGGAGGAAATCTCAGTGGGTTTAGCAGAGCCCCGGGGCCCATCTAAAGTAGCACTTTCAAACATGGCCAGAATGCATTTTAAATTTCACTTAGCATATATTGTATGTGTCTCAGACAGTTTTACTCAAAATGGTGAGAAAATCCTTTTAGGGATACACAAACAGGGCTTAAAGGAGTGCAAATTCTGGCCATGGAATCCCTGTATTTGTAGAGACATCTCTGGCATATCTAACCTACACGTAGTCATGTTAACAGTGACATACTTGCAGTTGAAAAAAAGATTGCAGAACTAACCTTCTGCAAGTGTGTCAAAATAGAAAGGAGACTCCACAAGCAGGACTTGGGGTCCTTATGTATTGTTAGATTATCAATGTACCATAGATTATCAATGTTGTGAAGAAGGCAACACAGAAAAGCAATAGCTAGATTCAGTTCAAGCTCCTCTTCCATCTTCCCTTGCCCATTAAGTGATGAGTGTTGAACGAAGTAATGGATTGGCAACTCCTGCTGTTCTTAATAGACTGAAGTCATTTCATGGCAATAAATTGGCATCACTGTTTGTGAAATGGTATTATTAATCTGCTTTGTAACAGTAATGTGAGGCTTAGGTAATGATATGATGTACAAATCCCATTTGAAGTATTTAGAGCCCTTCAAGTATATTTTATCAGAAATTGTCACAACATTTGTGTAAGGTAAACTGGTATTAAGATTCCCAGTGGGCAGCTAAAGCTGAGAAAATGATGGCTTGCCTAAAGGCCTTTCATGAGTTCATGGCTGAAGTGAGATTGATCTGAAAACTTTCTGGTTCACACATTTAACTACTAGACTGTATCACCTGTCAGTCAACCAACCATCATCCACCCATTATTATTGTATCCTGCTTTTTGACTGGAGTCCTTAAAGCTGATCACAACTTTAAAAAAACAAGATTTCCGTTAAATGCAAGTGAATCCATGATAAAAAGATGGCAGCTGGCCGGGGGTAGAGGAATCTGAGAACAAAAACAGAAAGGAGCATGTTTAGTTCTTCTTGCTGAAAAACAAACATATATAAACTGACACAGAGTAACAAGCATGCTTTGGGTACCATGGGTACTTCTGAGGTAAAGATGGTAGGAGGTCAGTCCACCTGCTCCAAAGTGCTATGCTTTAGCAGTAATCAACTTATGATTATCTGCCTCATTTGATTTACTAGGGCATGTGACTCTGGAGTTGCAATTAAAAATACGAGTTGAATCTCAAGAGGCTTTTAAAACACATTTTGCAAAATACAAACTTAATATTGTTATGAACTTGAAGTCGCCCACTTCACTAGATTGTTGTGAGGATAAAGTGGAGGAGAGGAGAACGATGGGAGCAGTTTAGGGTTCCACTTGAGGAGAGGTGGGGTACAAATGAAATAAATAAAAAATACATTGTCTATGAAATCACATCTTTCTGTAAGTTTATAGTACCAGGTGGAGGATGAAGACTTATGTTTGCTGGCTAGATGCATAAATGTATTCTGAACAACATCAAAAGTGTCTATGCTCACTTGAATTTTTGCTAACCTAATCTGAAAATCCACCACCGCCTGTTGATTCTGGCTGTGAAAGCCTTTGACAATACATTAATGCATTAATTCATTCATTTATTTATAGTTAGGCTTTTGGAAGCAGATGTTAATATACCAGAACAATACATAAGGAACAATACATAAAGAAGCTGATGATGTTAATATGTGTGTGTGTGTGTATGTATATATAAAGTATGTATTATTTTGTAACTTCATCACACATGGAAGTATGCACCTATATTATTATGACTTCGTCAGCATCATTAAGATGTTTTATAGATATGTTTTGCTATGTTTTTGCCCAGGCTAGTTCAATCTTGTTAGAAGCTAAGCAGGTTTACACTTGGATGGGAGATCACCAAGAAAGTCTAGGTTACTATGTAGAGGTAGGCCTTGGCAAACCCTAACCCTTGAAACTCTTCAGGGTCATCATAAGCCAGCTGTGAAGTAACAGCACTTTTTCACCACCATGTTTTACTGGTGTTATCTAATTGCTTCAATATTTCTTCATGATGTTGCTTCAATGGGCTTTGCACATGGCTGTCTTCAAATACCTTGATAGGTTTGGAGGATGTGATCTTCCATCCTGGCTAGAAGAAAGAGATAGTGTGTGCCTACATGAAAAGAAAGTACCACTTAGATTCTGGAAGTGTCAGAAGTAGAGACACTGCTGTGAACTGGCTAAACTGTGTACTGGCCAGGGAGCCCAGGATCTTTCTGTCCTTGGTGATCAGGTGCAGGATAATAGAACAGTCAGCCAACAGTAAAGCTTCTTTGAACTGAATTATTTATTCTGGTCAAAGAAGAAGAAGAAGAGTTTGGATTTATATCCCCCCTTTCTCTCCTATAGGAGACTACAAGGGGCTTACAATCTCCTTGCCCTTCCCCACTCACAACAAACACCCTGTGAGGTGGGTGGGACTGAGAGAGCTCTGAAAAGCTGTGACTAGCCCAAGGTCACCCAGCTGGCATGTGTAAGAGTGTACAGGCTAATCTGAATTCCCCAGATAAGCCTCCACAACTCACGCGGCACAGCTGGGAATCAAACCCAGTTCCTCCAGATAAGACCAGTTCTAAAAACATACAATAGCACCATTAATACATAAAAGGTTATATAAGATGTATTAAAACGAGCAGGCAACATTCATTGACTTAATATGGAACAATGATGGCATTTAGCAGTTACAAAGAATGACTACTTCATGACTACAGAATCATGGCCTGAGAGAGGAAAGGCTGTATATGAATTCCCAGATTAGCCATGGAAGAATTTTTTCTGATATCTCAATAAAAAGGGCATACAATAGTACAAGCCCAACAGTTTTACTTCCTCATTTTCAAAGGAAGGCTTTAATGCCCCTGGCTATGTCCTAGGTGTGAATTTGGTTTTTTGTTTTTTTGTTTTTAAAGAGCAAATACTACAAAACACAGTAAATTTCCAGTAAACACAGTAAATTTCTTCTCCAAAGGGATCTGGCCCAGGTGAAAGCAGAGTGTAGTTGCCAAGGATTATTATTCTAAAAACTTTGGCAGGGATACAGAAATGCCCGATGACTTTGGAAGGGCTACCTTGGCCAATGACTTTGGAAGGGTTGCCTTGAATTTGAAACTACACAGGAAAATTTAGTAATATAGTTTGAATTAACCTAATTTGTGGGTGTAATTGATAGTTTCATGTGAGATACTCCACTTGGAAATACAAAATGCATTAGAAAGTAAAGGAGCCTTTAATAATTTATCATTCCTATTCTGTAAGTCTGCTACAATATTAACTGAAGTAGGAAGATTATGAGTGATTGCTTTACATTATGATTTCTAAAGGTTTAGAAATAAGATTATATTGTAGCACTGACCCAGCTCTTCATTCCTCCTGGAACTGAATTCAGCTGTGAGTAATCTCATTACACACAATCCATCTTTAGAAGCATCCTCTTTGCTGGATACCAGTAATCTTGTCTGCTTTTTTCTCTGCATTAACTAACTGGATTCACTTCCTAAATACTTCTTTGAAAAGGGGGCATTACTTAAACATGGTCATCCCATTACCTGATAAGGTTTGAGACCTGAGATCCTTGTGGCTCCTGAATCTGGGAAGAGATGGAGACTTATTGATATAGTTATCTCAGCAGTTGATGGATTTAGGTGGTTTCCGCTTAGCTGTCAGAGATGTTTCAATTGAAGGTGCAGGCAGGTGTTAACAACCAGATTGACTGAGGAAGTAGCATTTTGGCCTGGGTGTTTTTCAATAATAGATGGGGCTATATATGTGTGGCCTTTACATGTGTCCAACCCTAAGGCAAGAGGTCTTGGGACCAAAGACAATGACATGGGATCCCTGGGGTCACCCCCATGGATTATTACCGCATTTTCACCAGCACTTGCCTCACTTTTAGAAACTACACTTTAAAGAATCAATTCTACTTCGAACCATGATGGAGAGGTCAACAGGTCTTTGTGAAAATTTTCAAAAGGCTGAAGTAGCACCATAGCTTTTTTAAAAGAGTGAACAAATTCTAGAAATAAAATGGTGGCAGTAACCCTGGTATATCTCTGGGGAGTGTATCATCTAATTTAATAAGAAACTTTCACTAGATTCATAACTAACCTTCTTCTTTTGGGATGGTGTTGGTTTGAGTGGATGATGTTTAGCTTCATGTCTTCCTTGATTAAACTGATTATCTGGACCCATTTTAATTTGCGTTCAGGCCTAATAAACTTAACTTGGCAGCCATTCTATTTCCACTGTTGTGGAGGGAATGTTCCAAAAAATGGTTGTGGAGGACTGCTGCTTCACCTCAAAGGAATTATACAGTAGGATGTTTATTGTTTCTACTTGGTCCTGCATGTCATGCTAAAATCTACCCCCATATACTCTTCTGTTTTCTGTTTTTTCTTTACCTCAGCTGATCTCCCAGCTCTGACTTTGGATTATGAACTTGGATCACTATGAGCATATCTACATTGCCGCATTGCAGATTTTACTCCGCACAGCTGCAATCCCAGATCCCGAAAAGCTCCAAATTAGGCTAATCTGTTGAGACTTATGCTCAAGGCTCCTGACACTGCTGCTACCACCGTTGCGCCAGAAATTGCGTCCACGAAACTGATACAGGCACAAAGGAAAGCCATAATGAAACTATATTCGCCACCATAGATCAATAACCCCTTTTCGTACAGTCGGTTGGGTTTTTTTCGGGATGGCAGATCACTTTACCGAAAACTTCTTGAAAGAACCATCTTACGATTCGGCAGAAATACTGGCAATAATACTCCAATGTTATTTCAGTGCTCATTTTACATGGGAGTGGTTCTAGTAGTTTTTCAGCATGACTCTTCTGTATATCATTAAAAAAACCACACAAATATATCATGACTGAATTAAGTAATAAGGAATATTGTAACAATAAAAGAACAGTACTAAAACTCCAGAGAGGATAATAAATTGAGGGAAAAGATAAAATTGTGATAAAAAGCACTGCCCAGCTTCTATGATTTTCTTTCTAGTGTCATATATACTGATAGCATAATAATAATGTTGCATTGCATTGTCCGCCTGTAACTTTACCGAAAATGAATTACCGTCTCTTGTTATTTGCTTAAGCCCTTAAAATACTTGATCTATCTCTACTGACATTTGCCATCTACTTGATCTTTCCAGGCTATTTTTACTATTTTGCATAATATAAAAAGAGTGATGGTTTAGCTAGCATAACATAAGGGGGGGGAAGGTCACTTGTCAGCAGAGATTTCTTTCTGAAAGTGTGCTCTTAGATAGGCAGAGGGATCCTAACAAATCTTAATAGGAAGAAATTGCCAGGTATGATAAAAGGAAAGCGAAGTGAAGTTATACAGTTCTGCTCTGGAAAAAGTTTGATGGCTCAATGTTTTTCATCCAAAGATGCCGATCTCTGTCTTCTACCTCTTTCCCGGTATTCATTTTAAGAACCAGAAGACTCAGTACAGTCATCTTACTTAATAAAACCTGGTGGGCTCTGGGGTGAAGAAGTCCAGATCAGGGAAAGGTTGTGGCTTAATGGAGGAACTTCTGCTTTTCAAGTGAAAGCTTCCAGATTCAATCCCCAGCATGTCCAGTTATAAGTACCAGGCAATAGGTGATGTGAAACCCTGGAACCCCTTCTGTTCCCCTCTCTCCCTCCTTACCCTTCCCCCTAAGTTGGGTGGGCCACAACCAGATGATGGGTCCCCTTCCCTTTCCTTCTCCCTTCCTTTCCCTTTAAGGTAAGAAGGCCCTGACCAGATGACGAGCACCCTTCTCTTCCCTTCTCTCCTCCCTACCCTTCCTCCTGGGTGGGTGGGCCGTGACCAGGGTCCCAGATGACAGACCATTCCTCAGCAATTGTGGGAGCCAGAAAGGCTTCTTTGGAAGGGTAGGGAAGAGAAAAGGCTGCAGTGACTTCCTTTGGCCAGTAGGGACTAGAGGAGAAGTTACATAAGACTTGGAGGGGCAAGACAAAATGGATCCCAGACAGGCAGCAACCTCTTGGGCTTAGGACCCAGCTCTCTCGTAGGCCTGTTCCCCAGGATAGAAAGAGTGGATGAGACTAGAATTGTCCTAGCCCAGGCAGCCCATTAATTGGTGCACCAAGGTGCCATTCCCCCCCCCCCCCGATACACCTCTGCAGGAAGATGTTAGTTGTGATAGTGGGTGTTTTCTTTGCTCCCTTCTAAGATTCTTCCCCCAGGGCAACCATGCTAAAGGAGCCGTGAAGTAGGAGATTACCTTGGACTCTGGTCCAGTGCCAAAGTCTGACATTGTGTTTATTTGTGCAATGAAAATGAGTCTGTCAAGATCCTTCCAATTTCATGACTCCTTTGTTCTGCCAAAGTATGTGGAAGTGGATGCTGCAGAAGAACAATTCAGATACTTATCACATACTTGATTGTTATCCATTCATTCCTCTTCATGGTTAGAAATGCAGCTGCACTTTCAGGTTTCCTTTCAAGTGCTTGCCTCCTAGGCTCCTAAAGACCAGCTGGAAGGAAGAGGTGGCAGAACTACAGGCAGGCTAGGCAGCTTCCAAACTTCAGAGGGTTCTGCCTTAGGGCTAGCGGTAGCATCTGAAATTTCACCAGGGAGTCTTTTGGCAGTTGTCCAGAAAGCGATAGGATTTCAGCATGCCTTACAGCACAGCCTTCAACATAGTTACACCCTTCTACAAACCTTGCAGTCTATGCGCTTAAAAATGTGTAACTCTGCTGACTATTGCACGGTAAGATTCTGTGGATCTCCTTATGGAATGCCATCATAAGGTTTAAATCATGTGTAACCAAATGTCATTATGAAGTTTATTGCTTCTAGAGAATTTTGTAATAATTACATGCAAAATTACCTGCTTTCTATCTCTTAGATAGCTATTGCCAAAGTAGCACAGAATGTGAACTGTGCTCTGAAGTCCTTGGCTTTAGTCTCATCTCAGCCATAAAATCATAGGTTGCCTTATACAAAATACTATATTTCAAGCGTCAACTGTGATTTGTGATATAGAAGCATGTTGTAAGAGTTGTGGAATAATGTATGAGAAGCATTTCGGATACTTGAAATATGGTAAATCCATGCTCCCTATTATTAAGTGGAGAGTGTGTAGATAAGAGTTTTGGACTGTATGTAGGATTATGGATACTAAAGAGAGTGATACTCTTCCCAGTCCAGTGATGGCAATAAGTTAGAAGGGAGTAATTCTGTTTAGGACTGCACTGTAAATATTGCATTTTGTTATGGGAACCAAATTTGTTTGCATTTTGTTATGGGAACCAAAATTGATTATGAACCAATGTTTTTTCACTTATTTGAGTTTGGACGGGTTTTTTTATCATTAAGGAGGCGGCCTGCGACTTACCGCGGCCGCCATTTGCCACCAGGGAAAGGGGGCGGCATCATGCTCCTCTGCCTCTTCTGGCTGGGCGGGGGCGGGCCCGTCGCCCAGTGATGAGGCCAGAATGGCCTCGCTTGCTGATTGGCTGGGAGTGACGTCAGGTCGCAGAGCCCTGGCATCAGCAGCCCAGACCGCCCCTTCCTCATTTAAACTGGGGACGGGCCACGTGCGGGCCCTCTTTCACCCCGCTGCTGAGATCGTCCCGCCCACCTCTCCCCATTCTTTTCAAGGGCACAGAGACTTTTTGTTCCTGCTTATCTTTGTCATAGCCATCTGTCGGTTTGCGCATGGGGGACTGATCTTGCCTGGGGAAGCTGCTTGCTTGCCCCCTTTGGGAACCTCCCTATGAAGTAGGGGTGGAGCAAGCCTGGGGTCTGACAGCCCTGCGTGTGTTGAGACAGCTTGCGCCCCCCCTCAGCAATTGCGGGATTCTTCAGAATGCGGCCCTCCGCCGGTCTGAAAATCCTCCTTTCATTGCTGCCCTCCTGTTAACTCAAGGGTGAGTTCATTTTCCTCAAACAGCGGGTTTTGAGGAAAGCTGCTTTGGGTCAGCCTGCCTGGCTGCCCAGCTATCAGATCAGACCCCCACACTGCGCCACGCTCTTCTGTCTTCCTGCCAATAAACGCTATGGCTATGGCCAATTTTATTACCACAAATAAAGTGTCTGTGTTTATTTTAACAAGTTGTGTGTTTGTTGACATGCCATTCATCCCTCCCTCTGGGGGCAATGGAATGTCTTTTTGTTATATGTGTTCTGTCATTTTTAACATTATCTCATTGAGCATTAGAAATTCAAAATGTGTATGCAATGGTCCTGTTGGGCTATGGTGGAATAAAATATTTTGTATTTGCGTACAACAGAAGCATCAGTCAGTGATATGTAGAAAGTGATCTGAGGACACACAATACTCTCCTGCATTAAGAAGGCCCCTGCTTTTGTCCATCTTGAATCTATTGCTCATCAGCTTCACTGGATGCCCCCAAGTTAGGAGAGGAAGAAAAAAAATGCCTTTCTCCACTTTGTGCAGTCTGGGAATAATTTTGTAAACCTCTAGTCTATCATATCCCCCCCCCCATCATATTATTCCTAAATTGTATGTTGCACACATTTTAACCTTTGTTTATTGGGTAAAACTAAGCTGGTTTTTTCCTCGGAGGAAGATTGTTTGGGAGTTCCTAGTAGGTTGTACTGAGATTCTTGGAGGAAGAGCAAGATGTAAGTATTTAAAGATTTATACACATCTTAAAAGGCACGCTGTTAACATTTCTGTTTGATAAAGAATTGAGGCTGAGAAACAGAATAAATGTTGGGAGGACCATGACTTGAATTGTGCCAGCATCTTTTAAAGAAAAATGATAACTTTGTATGATCCTGTGGTGTGGAAAAAGAAGAGGGGGTTTAATTGCTTTGCCTTCCCACAGTTTTGCAAAATCAAGCTCCTGTTCTGTTTTAGCTCTTGTTTATCCTTTTGTGTATCTGCCCACTTTTGTGGCATCTGCTCTCCTTATACTTCAAGTTTATCCACTTAGAAAAGTAATAATAAGTAACAGACATTTTTTGTTTGGATTTTGTTATGCTAATATCCAAATCTACATCCCTAATGATATTCCCCAGTTTATGTCTATTGGTAGCATATGGTTATGCACTATTCCTAATTATTCCAATAAGAGCAGGCTGGATCTCATGGACTAATGAAACCATGCTTTGCCTTCATTCTGCAGAGCAGTAATGCCATTTTTAGAAATAGAACTAAATAGACATTGGAAAATGGCCTGTTAGTTTGCCCCTTCAGGGCACTGTTTGGCCTCTGTATGAGACAGGCTGCTGGCAGAATGGACCACTGGTCTGATGCAGCAGGGTTCTTCTTATGTTCCAATGTTCTTAAGTTAACATTGCTTCATGAATATTAGCAGGGACTCTTTGTAGAGCACTATGCTTCAGGCGTTGCATAATGTATTAGCACAGATTGTCTGCCCTGCAATTGATTGCATGATTTGCACACAGCTGCATATGTAAAATGGCATGTTGGTCTGGAAAGTGTCCTAAAAGCTCATTCTTCCCAACAATGATCCCTCCTCCTTTTCTTTCATTCCAGCTCTGCAGCCATTCTTCTCACAAGGACTGGAGGGCAGTAAGCACTGAGATAACATAGTTCTGCCAATATTAACGGCTGCTGATTCACCCAGGAGCATGATTACTACTGTCTGGTATTTTCCTTTGCATCACAACCTACTTTGTCCATTGAAAGAGGCCACTTGCCACATGCCATTGTTTTCGAGCAATGTCCTATGCCTTAATTGATAGATTAATTAGCCATAAAATGATGTTGCTGCAACACAGCAATCTGGCTTGTTAAACTGTACAAAATGAGCAGAGACTAGCAACAGCCCCTATTAACCTCAACCCCATTAGCCTCTTTTTATCGTCAGAGCTAGAGGGGGCTCATGGTATCCTTTTTCCTGAAATCTGATATGCAAACATGCTTTCCCACTTTACCTTCCACTTTTATCTTTCCGTTCTGCATAAACAAATGCAAGCAGCCCCATAAATAAATGCATGAATAATTAATAATAGCTTTCATTTATAAGATTAAATTCCATAGAATATAACAGAATAATTGTAGATTGTGCTGCAAAGTCACTTTTTAAGTACACAACAAATATCTTTTCTTCTTTATTTGCAATGCCCTCTTCACCAGCAACTAGGCTCTAGACTTAAAATTACCTTTTGTTCTGGAATGGCTTAGGTGAATTTATCTTTCACAGAAAGGTAAAGCAGCTGTAAAACATACCTGTTGTGCTTGGACAATGGGCATTAAGCCAATATTACCAAGTTTTTCCACCACAAAAATGAGCACCAAGCATTTTTAAAGTCGTACTTCCCATAAACATGCAATTATAATAAAAATATTTTGAATAACGGATGTTCTTGTCCTTAAAGCAATCAATTGATTTTAGAATGTTTGCAATGCCATCCTTAGCAGAGTTACACTGTTCTAAGCTCAACTTCAAGGGTCTAACACTGTTCATGATTGCCAAGATACGCTGGAGTAGAAAGCCTATACAATAAATATCAACTATTTAATCCCATTATTTCAATTTTGTATGATTATAAAATAAGGAACATAGAAATATTGAGTAAGGTGACTGTATACCAAGCCCATGATTTTGATCTTTCCACTGTGAAGATTTTCCTTAATTAAAATCACATAATTAGTGTCTTTTCTAAGGTTGCACGTCTGCTTTGTTTGGCAGAGGAATCATTAATTACGTTAGGCACTTCCCCTTTATATCAGTACACTGGAGAGGCAAGTCTTATTTGATATTAGTGATAATGTCAGCTAAATTCCAGTACAAATGGACAATTCTTTAAAATGTATATAACTGGCATATAATTTGATATAAACAATGCTTCTCTCAAGAAAATGGGAAATAAACAGGAGAGGTGGATGAAAAAACTGCATTTTGGGGCATAGCTCCCAGGAACTATGAAATGCAACAGACTAGAAAAAGAATGAAATTCATCATCCAAGTCTTATTGCCCTCCAAAGTCAGAAAAATGCCGAGAGGAAAAAGACAAACAGGTGCAAACAAATGAAGACAGCTCCTTTACATGCCAATCATAAAATTAGATGGGTTTTAATTTACCAAAGCATTTTATAAGCCTGCTGTTGTTGTCTGGGCACAAGAGAAAGCTTGAAGATAATAGGATGGATTCAGAGGTGCTGTTATGCTTGAATAATGGCGCCGTTGGGGGTGGAGTGGGATGTCACAGGATGGAGTAGACAGGAAAGTCCCAATCCATAAATTTTGCTCTTCTTCATAGCAAATTGAATCCAACCAAACATTCAGGTGACTATATTCTCCTTAGATTCCAATTATTATGTATTTTAAAATAACTTAAATGGACAACTGCATGTCCATTGGTGAGTTTGGAAGAATTTGGTGGGTATGTATTTGGACCAACATTACACATATGTTTTGTTTTTTGGGGGGAAAGAACAACAAAATATCTTTTAGAAGTGGTAAAAAAACCCTTAATTTGAAACCATCAGAGAAGAAAGTGTGTACAAATCAAAAAACAAGCTGAAAAGTGCATCAAGTACTGGAAAAAAATCCTCTCCAAATTTCTCTCTTCAACAAAATAATGTATACACTTGTTTAGTAACTGCTCATCCAGTTGTTATAGGTGGATTCTGCACAGCATATTTATAACAAGTTTTATACCAGTTGAACAATGTATGTATTGTTTTATTGCTGTATATGGTTCTATATTTGTTTATTATATATTCTGCATATGGTTTTATTTTTATATATTTTAATTTATGAGATCCTATAATATAATGGCCTTTAGCTACAAATAATAAAGGGTATGGTATGGCGAGTGCCGCCAAATTGTCTACAACTCAAGGCAACCTTAGGAATCAGCATTCTCCAAAATGTCCTATTATTAAGTCTTGCTGAGGTCTTGCAAACTGAGGACTGTGGCTTCCTTGGTTGAGTCAATTCATCTCATGTTGGGTCCTTCTCTTTTCCTCAAGCTTTCAGCTTTTCCCAGCATTATTCTTTTCCAGCATTACTGTCTTGTCTTTTCACAATGTGACCAAAGTATGACAGCTTTTAGGAAGAGTTCAGACTTGATTAGAATCCACCTTTTTGTCTTTTTGGTGGTCCACAGTATCTGTAAAACTCTTCCCCAACACCACCTTTCAAATCAATCAACTTCTTTCCTGCCAGCTTTGTTCAATGTCTTGTTTTCACACCCATATGACTTTTTAAATAGGTTTTTATTAATTTTAATAGGTTTTATGAATTTTAAATAGATTGTATTGTTATTGATTGTAATTGTTTTTAGATTATGCTTTTATTACTTTAACAGTCCAATCGGGGGGAGGGGATGAAGGGACTTGTGGAGGAGGCACAGGCCTGTGAATTTGTCCTCTCCAAAGCATTAACGCTGGTGTAGGGGCAAATGTGCTGGTGGGTGGCCTAGGGGAGGCATTCCTGCAAGTGGACTGGATCCTGGATTTTCAGCAGTGGTGCAGTGTCCCTGGCCCTTGGACTAATGCCACCCTTTTGGGTGGCATAAGTCCATTAAGTCCTATGGAGGGCTTTCCAGTGGTGGGGTTTTTTTAACCTCCCCACGTTGCTGGAAAGCTCTCTAGAGGTGGCAAGGTGCCACTGACACCATTCCTGGTTTCCTGGAACTCTGGATTGGGCTGCCCTCCTATGTTATAACCTGCCTTAGTATTAAAAGAAGTGCCCACATTGCAACTTGATGTTGCAAGGTAGAAACAGCAACATCAGAGGAGAATTGAGTCCTTGCAGGATCCTGGCCTCATTAGCAAGGGCCTGCTATATAAACCCTGTCTTAGGCTTGGCTCTGCCTGGAAGCAACTAGTATGTTTTCTCTTGGAAACTTCACACACTTTGTTCTCTGTTCTGTGCTTTGAACCTCTGTTTCTAGCCTGCTTGCCTGCTTAAACTCCTCAACTACAAGACCTTGAACTGCCTGACCATGCCTATGCCTGCTGCCTACCCTGACCTTGGACTGTCTGACAAACCTGCAGCACAAATAATAAATAATGGGGGATTTTATATCATGAATTAATTTGATCTTGGTCACCAGAGACACATTGTTCCACTTAGGAATCTTTTCTAGCTCCTTCCCAATCTCAATCTCCTCCTGATTTCTTGGTTGCAGTCTCCCTTTGTTTGATGATGGAGCCAAGGAATTGAAAATCTTTAATGATTTTAATTTCTTCAACATCAGCTCTAAAGTTGTGTGATTCCTCTGTAGACACTACTTTGATCTTTATGTTTAGCTATAATCCCACTTTAGCACTTTCTGCTTTTGCCTTAATCAGTAGTTGTTTCAAGTCTTCACTGTAATGTGGTTTCATATGTATAGCTCAAATTATTAATGTTCATTCCACCAATTTTTACTATCTCCATCTACACTTATTCCACCTTTCCATTTGATATATTTATTCTCCGTATAGATGGAAGTGAAGATAAAATACATAAATGTTGATATTATGTTATTTGATCTCCCCATTTCTTCAGCATTTTTCTCCCTGCCCAGCTAACTTCCTATATTGGAGTCTGGACTGTAAAGTATTTTCCAACAGTGTATAAAGGGGTACCTCTACAACTCAATGAATAGTGTAAAAAAAGTAAACTCTATATGGAAAATAAGCCTCAAAAGTCATCATGTTAATTATCTTTTTAACAATTCTAACAATTTAATTTGGGAATTTTCATTGTTTATGTGGAGGAAGCTGATCTCATCCTTTTTCTGTTTTTTTTCTAAAAAGAAATCTTGATTATGTACAGTTATTAATGTGATTAGCTAATACAGCGCTTCAGTAAAATAGCCCATGGAAGTAAAGTTGTCACAGAAGTCATAAAGAGATTGCTTTTCTTCCACCACAATCCTCATTAGGCACAATAAATGTACTTGGAAAAGGGAGGAAGGCTCAAAGTGAAATAGCAAAAGAGAGAGAGAGATCAGGACATGACAGAGAGCAGAGTCTGGAACATGCATGAATTTCAGTTTTAATAATATGCACAGATAGGGCAAAGACAACATCAAACGAATTTTGTTGGAAACTTAGAATTTCAATATCTGGCACAGATGTTCTAATGAGCATTTCTTTTTCCTTAATTCCCCACATTTCAAAGCAAAATATGTAGCCACTTTCTTCAGCCCCAGGAAACATTGTGGTGCAATCTCTCCAGTTTTTAGGTTGCTATGCTTCCTTATTTTTCTCTCATTCTTAAACTGAAACTTACTGCCTCCTGTCAACCTGGTTTGCATACATTTCTGCTGCTTCTCTCTATATTGAACATATTCTGTGGGCATGTGAAACAGCATATAAAGGACTGCAGTCTTTTGAGCTTTCTGCAGTCTGAACATTAACTTGTCATTCAATATAGTGATAACTTCATCCTAACAGTTTAGTTAGACAGTGGTAGTTTCCTAGTGGTTTATGAACCCTCCTACTGTGTTACCCCAGCTCGGTTTAAGGTAGGATCCAAAGACAGTGAACATATGATGTAGTTATGGTGTGGCTTGAATCCGCTATTACCTGGGCTACCTTTTCTAGAGGAGTAAGGCAGGCTGCAGAAGCAGTGACTCTGCAGCCCATCTTCAACCCATGTGGCATTAACATAGATCTGGAGTGTCCTGAGAGATACAAGCCATGTCTTTCACCTCCTCTCATGATGTCTTTCACCCTCTCTTGCTAATCTGGTGTCCCAAACAACCACTTGGATTGAGTAGTAAGCCAGAACTGAATAATACCTTATCCAATGATAAGTGGATCCAATCTGTGTTCTGTGTATGACTCTTGTTACACCTAAATATTAACAGTGTGAAAAAATGCCATGAGGCATCCCATCAGAGATTCCTGGACCCCAAATGTCAGTATTGTAATCCAATAAATAGCTCCATTAAGATTAGTAGAGTCCTTCCCAGAATAGGGCGTTCTCAAAATCAGTGACTAAATAAGTGTTTATACAGTAGTTCATTTTCATAGAATAGTCTGATGTTCAGAACCAATGTCTATGTTCATACTCAAAGTGACTCCCGGTAAGTTCTTGGCCATATGAAGAGTTCATTACGTTTCCAAGTTCACATGGGAGCACCATTTATGAGAGCCACTATCTGTGTTAGAACTATTAATAGATCATTCATATTTCATTTGTTTATTAATTTATTATTAATTTATTTTATTATTTGGTTTTATATATCGCCCTATCCCAAGAAGGCTCAGGGCAGTGTACAACACAAGCTTCACCACAAAGACAACCAGATCCAACCCCAAAAACAAGTGGAGCAAATGACTAGCACAAATAAGTAATTTATAAACAAATAGTACACAGGCTTCATTTGCTATAAACTATAGAAACTAAAAATCCATTAAAACAACAGTTAATACAATAAAACGGTTAATACAGTTAATACAATAAATACAATAAAATATTTATAGACTACTTTTTGTCTTGGCACAAGGCAAAACCTGATAAGCATATGCACAGAATCTGGGTGGACATACTTTTTTCAAAAATGGTGTTAAATGCTGTCAGGCCAGCATGCCTTGAGAAGGTGTTATGAAATGAACCATAAAAAAACAAAAACCTTAGGTTCATCACAAAGGAAATCATTGCTAAAAGTTTTAATGAATCAGAATAATGTTGTTCCTTTTAGTTGCACCTCAGTTTTAAATACAATTAGAGACAACTGAAAAAGATCTCAGTGACACTTAATCATAAACACAGGGAGAAAATGGATGAGTACTTGAATACTTTCCATTTAAGCACACGATAACATAAAAAGATGTGATATTTTGTGGGGCTATTCTATGAATTCTTGTCTGCAGCAATGAATTTTCAAGGAATTGTGAAGTTCCTCATGCGGCTGCTTCTCTGAAGGATGGCCCTTTGCCTTCATCTCTTCTCTTCTGACTTGAAGTTCCACATGGTATGACCGAGATTTATGGGATAACATTCCTCTTAGAAAGAACCCATGCCTTCCTCCAAACATCAGTTTTTTAAAAATAAAAAGTACACAAATTAAAATATTTTTGATCTAACTGGAAGGAATAAGGCCCTTTCTGCACGGGCCAATAAATGCAGGTGAAAGGTGGGTTACATGAACCCGTCCTTGTTCCAGCCCATTCGCATAGCAGGCTGTCCCGTGGACAGTGAGCGCAGTGGCCGGGATGGGTGCCTCCACACGGAGGTGTGTCTTTTTTATGTGTGTTCTTACTTACTTCCAATGCATAGCCCTGCAGGCAGGCACGGCTGATCCCCCAGAGCCATGATAAGGCCCTATCTGCATTAGTGGCTGTGCAGACGGTAGCCGAGGAACACCAAACACACCTGAGATTCTTTTGTTTTAACGCGACTTCTGCTTGGCCGTTAGTTCAGCAGTGGCTGCGAGGTGCATTAAATCAAAAGAACTACAAAATCACAATTCTTGAATAACCCAGGTTGGGGGGGAAAATGTGGAGTGGATCTGTATCTGTGCAAAGTTCCCCGCAACCTGGATTTTTTACGATGTTATCCCGGTTCAATTGGCCAGTGCGGAAAGGGCCAAAGAAAGACAGTTTTGAATCAATCAACTACTTGCTTCTTTCTTATCTTTCCTATGCTGTAACTTTTAAAATCTCATCTCTTGCCTTTTTCCTTGTTTGCTTTCTTTTAATGTCTATAGTGACATGAAAATAGTGAACAGAGTTCTGCAATTTCATACCATTTGCTTCCTTTCTCTATAGAGTTGTCACAGCTATGGGAGGGTGACAAGAATTTAAAAAATGAGTGATTAGATTAAGTTCTCGGATACCTTTTTAAAATCAGTACTACATAGTTTTGCTCAACTTTCATTTCTGGGATTGGGGCTAAAAGGTTGACAATACATATTGCTCAGGCCTATAACTTCTCACTACAAAAAATTACTTCATTGGAGATGACATACTACTGAAGGAGTAATAATATCAGAGAATCACCACCTTGCCATACAGAAAAGGAAGGGCTTTGGAAGGTTCTACATAAATTTGAGTCATGGAATGATATGATTATAAATGAGGAGGATGCACTGATGTGCACAGTAGCCTCTCCTCAGAACTGGTATTCAGGGACAGAGGGAGAGTTTTAACTTTGGAAGTTTTAACTTTGGAATCTCTAATTTTAGTATTTAAAGCACTGATGAACAGTGCAGTCTTAAGGAGAGTTACTCCAGTTTAAGCCCATTCATTTCAATGAGCTTTGCCTGGAAAAACTCTGTACATGATTTTCCTAATACAGTTGTGAATCCTACCGCATGCTCTGCAAAATCTCTTAAGAGAATTATGTAGTCACACAACTTAAGAAATTGTAAAATGCAAATTGTAAATCACCTTTTTCTCTAGATAACTGATGGAATGCGATGGAACAGATATATTAACGTCTTCCAAAGCAACTGTGTGTATTTTAACGCATTAAAATGAAAGGCAGTACTTTTGTGTAGCTCCCATTAATTTCAATTGTGCTTGGACAGGATAAGTTCTCGGTAGACTGTACCCCCCCCCCTGCCCCCCCAAAAGGGTGTCTGTTGCTAGGTCTATCAAACTGGCACTTTTCCTTGAGTACTAATTTCATTTGAAATTCATAGCTTGCACCATTGAAACTCCATCTTTTTATTGCAAGTGTCTGAGAAAAGAGATAATTACAGCATGTCCAGGACCAGTATCCTGATTGTCAGTAACACTTTCAGAAAGTTTGCTCAGAAATATTTGCAGAAAAATATATGGTTTGACTTCCAGGTTTTCTGTTGTTTCACATTCTTTAGGAATTCATCACAGGTTTGTTTGTTTGCTGTTACAATTAGACTCACATGCAGAGGAAACACATGCTAACCTTACTAATGACTGGAATACTGAATTTGAATATATGCTCTTGTGAATATGATGGTGAGTACATATGGTAGAATCTGTGTGTACTGAACATTCATGGGGGAAAATGGGATCACAATTGACTGGTCTGCCCTACCCCTTTCCATATATCATGTACACAAAGCCTACATTTGAACAATTCTCACTTGCAGTGTCTTGGGACATGCTAGGACAAGTGTGGCTATGCTCTACCTCCCTGAATGCAGTCACAGGTACATGCAGTCTCCTTATACTACAAATGCTCTCTAAACTATAGAGTTGATCCCCCTGGAAGAAATGGCAGCTTCAGAAGACAGACTCTGTGGTGATGTCTGTGCATAGTTGTCTCCCCTCTCAAAACTCTACTCTCCCCAAACACCACACCAAAATCTCCATCAGTTTCCCAAGTCGTATTGGCAATCCTAAGAAGGAAAATCCAACATGATACTTGTGACACTGTGTAAAATGCTATGGTATGGGGTGGTAGTAAGACACTGGTTGAAACAATTTTTTAAACTGTAAACTATTATTATTATGTATTGTCGAATGCTTTCATGGACAGAATCACTAGGGTGTTGTGGGTTTTCTGGGTTGTATCGCTGTGTTCCAGTAGCATTTTCTCCTGATGTTTCACCTGCATATGTGGCTGGCATCTTCAGAGGATCTGATGGTAGTAATGCAAGTGGAGTATATATACCTGTGGAATGTTCAGGGTGGGAGAAAGAACCATTTGCATTGGTTAAAAATATTAAGAGTGCATTTTGCAAGTGTAATTTGCATGTGTTAAGTGGAATCCACCCATTTTAGCATATGTATGTAGCACTGAAGTTGCACAATCATTAAGTGAGGGCATCTGTATAGCAGTTGCCTGGTTTTTTAATGCATTTAATTGCTTCCTGCAGAGAGACATCCTGTATCTGGGTGGTGTTCACTAACCATTGTCTTGATTCTAGTGTTTTTCAGAGTTGGTAGCCAAATTTTGTTCATTTTCATAGTTTCTTCCTTTCTGTTGAAACTGTCCATGTGAAATTGTCCATGTGTGAAATTGAAATCCATTCAGGGTAAGGGAAGGCAAACTCTCCCACTTCTTATCATGCACAGGAGAGCAATCCTCTACATATTTGCCACTCTACCCCAACATATCACTTCGATGTAGTCTTTAGCAAATTGCCTATACTGAACAAATATAACAGTGCTTGTCTTGTTCCAGAACTTCAACAAACAGTTAACAACTGTATCTGTAATTCTCAGGCAGGGAAACTTCTGCTTCCCAGGGAACTGATTATATCTGATGTGCTTAGCCGATTTTAACGTGCTAAAAGCACACTTTCATTTTATTTATTTATTTTGCATTGCCAAGACTGCAGAAAAGTCCCATTTACGGAAACTGAACGACTGAACTAATGATGGTAAATAATTGATAAGAGGGAAGCAAGCCTTGTGAGTCAACATTTCACGGGATCTGCCAATTCCACAAGATGCATTTTCTTCACAATCCAAGCCTTTGAGTTCCTGTAACTGGATTCTTAACACAGTGATTTGCTAAGGTCAGATGACAACGTTGGACTCTGGATGACTCAGCAGTGAGTTCACAAGGACTAAAATGACTCAGGGATTCCAGGGACTGGATGAGTGCTCCCTAGAGATGCACTCTAGCTGATTAGTAGAACAGTATTTCATTGCAATACAGAAGTAAGAGAAGATACCAAGCAATTTCTATATTTGGATATGACTGGAATTGTTGTGATCTTTAAGGGTGCCCTATTACTGCCCAGGCTAGTCTGATCTCATCATACTTCAGAAGCTAAGCAAGGTTGGCCCTGGTTAGTACCTGGATGGGAGACCACTACAGAAGTCCAAGGTTGCTATGCAGGGGCAAGCAATGGCAAACTACCTCTGCTAATCTCATTCTGTAGAAAGCATATGGGGTTGTCAGTTGTCAGTTGCAATTTGACAGCATTTTATGCCACCATTACAGCTTCTAGTGAGAGGCTTTTGAATATATCATGCAAATAGATAACTGTGACTGTTGTATCATGTCAGCTCCTTTAACTTGTACTGAGTAGAGAAGGACCTGAACATATGCTGGTGATAATTTAGGACACACTCAATTTCAAGAGGCTTGTTATGTCCCTGTTATGTCCCTGAGGTTTATCTTTCAGTGATTTTAAAGGTGACAACCTTGCCAGCTGGCTAAACAGATTACTGTAACATATGAAATATTTAAAATAACCTTCCCCAGGTGTCTGCCACATACATACATATACACACATACACATCCGCACTAGGTTATTCTGGATATTTATTGCTCAGAAAAGAAAACTGCTAATCAAAAATATGTTGGGCAGTCCAATCCATGGTTGGTGAATCCCCTTCTGGAGCCAGCACACCCCTGCACCAGCATGGGTGCCCACCCTGCTGGCACAAGGGACAAATGCGCCGGTGGAGGTACATACCCTGAGCCTGAGTCAGAAGCTGCTTCCATCACCCAGGCCTGCTGGCACAAAGCAGCATGCCAGCATAGCTGGGGTGGGGCCACCTCAATTGGCCTCCACTGCCAAGCAGGGCTGCATGTGCGGGAGGAGATGCCCACAGAGATATGCCATGATTTTCTTGGCATATTTTTATTTCCCACTATGGGAGATTTTCAGGACTTTTTGTTTTTTTGGCTTACCCGCTTTGGGAAAGTCATTTGGAGGGGGCACTAAACCATTGCCAGCCTCACGTGCCAGCCCATTCAGAACTGGGCTGTTAGAGTGTCATTCTGTCCTATTATGTAGTGCATAAATTATGCTAATTTCCAAGTAGTAGCCATGCTGTTTGGTTGTAGCAAAAGTCAATAGGAGCCAAGTAGCACCTCATAATGAAACAAAATTTATTCCAGGAGATGCTTTGTGTATTATATTTCAGTGAATTTTGTTCTTTAATCATTTGTTTCTGTTATTATGCATTCTATTTTCTTTATTCTGTCCTTGAATCATTTCATTAGTGTCAATGGAATGCAGATTTCTGACAGCAACTTTAGAAAACACTTCCTTGACACTTTCAGGATTTGTACCTTTCTGCTAGGGACTCTTGCTTGCCAAATCTTTTGTTTTCCCATCCAAGACAAAATTTTCAGAGATCATATTCTGAACATGACCCATTTTATAGGAAATTACGTTCTCACCTGTAGCCTGAATGAAGAGAGACAACTACAGAAAACAGACAAAAGAATAGAGCGGGCAGCTAATTGCTGAAGTGTCCCACTAAGATTAGGGAGACCCCATGTCCGATTCCCTAGCTAGTGAAACTTGCTGGATGACCGTGGTCCAGGCATCCCCTCTCAGCCTCTTGTGTAGATAAAATGGAGGAAGTGATGCCTAAGAATAAAAGTGTAGTCAACAGATAGTGGTCTACTGGTGGTCCCTGGCCCCTCGATGATACGGCTGGCCTCCACACGGGCCAGGGCTTTTACAGCTCTGGCCCCAGCCTGGTGGAACACTCTCCCACCAGCTGTCCGGGCCCTGCGGGACCTTACTGAATTCCGCAGGGCCTGTAAGACGGAGTTGTTCCGCCAGGCCTTTGGAGGATCCAGCCGTTGATGGTGCCCCCCCCCCATGGCCTTTACATCAGTGCCTTTGCCATCTGGGGTTTGCTGATCTTCCCCCTGAAAGAGGGTTTGGAAATGGATCTGTCGGACGCCATTGCGTGTTAGTTTTAATCTTTCTACTAGTTTTTATTTTACTGCTGCTTTTAATGGTTTTAGTTATTTTACTTGTATACGTGCATTTTTATCTGTATATGTGCATTGTATTGTACACCGCCCAGAGCCCTACGGGGATGGGGCGGTATAATAAATCGAAATAAATAAATAAATAAATAAATAAAATAGATTAAAATGTACATTTAAATTAATCCTCTTTCTTTGAGAATTCTTCATTAGGAAGAAAATCTGCTCAAATATTCATTCCTATACAATGTAGGCTACACCGAACAAAATTAATCCCAATAGAACACAATCTTAAACTTTTTTTAAAAAAACTGTATAGTTGTCGATTACCCCCGAAGGCTGGTTTATCTTGGTGCTTTTGTTGAGTCAGGGATTGTGTCTGTCTATATACTTCTGCTACAGTGCTGCTAACACAGCAGGTCCTGTGTTGGTTTTCCCACTGGAGGAAAGAGAAGGTTAAGTGTCTGAAAAAGTGCCACAGATGCTTCCACTCCAAAGCTTAAGATAATTCATGTGAAGGCCTTTTAAGCATGGCATTTGTGTGTGTGTGTGTGTGTGTGTTTTAATAACATCCCATTAAATTATAATGACCGGTTGCTAAAAGATGCATTTCCTGCTTCTTTTATGAGTAGCTCTCACCTCTCCCACCCCCACTTCCCCGCCCCACTCCTAAAGCAGCAGTCTGGAATTGTGCAGGAACCATACTTCCCTGCAATTGATTGCATTTCTGAGAGAGCACTGTGGTACTATATCTCCAGAGAAGCATAGAATGCTTTAATTGCTTATATTTCTATTGCAGCTGCTATGTAATACTTTCCCAATAATGATAAAGAGTATTATAGGATCCTGCCACTGAAATATCTCAAGGGGTCTTCATTTTAGAGGACAAATCAGATCTCTGCAGTTTCTTGGAGGTTTAGAGTGCTTCTGTAGAAAAGAAAGTTGGAGGAGGGGGGGGATACCAGATCTGATATTAGTGCACACTCACTAATTCACTAGTTCAACCTTGTAGATCTGTAAATGGTTTGCATTTTAGTTAACAAATCTGATAAAAAGGTATGCAAGTGGCCACGCTGAGATAATAATGGATTTGAACATGACCGTAAACTGATGATTATATAAAGATTGTCTGCCAGATCAGTTAATTAAGTGACCATTAATTAAGATTCATTAAATTTAGATGTGAATTAATTTTCTCAAATAATGGAAGTTCCTTGAGCCAGAATCTAGTCCTAGGCCCTTTCCGCACGGGCGGAATACAGCCCCCCAGGAATGGCAAAAATGCTGTCCCTGGGGTGCTGTTTGCACAGGAGGCGCTGCTGCATTGCAGCAGCGCCATCCTGGCCGCCCCAGAGTGACAGGATACCACTGCTTTAAACCTCGCTCATTGAGCGAAGTTTTTGCAAATCAGTGTCTTCCCGGGATGCCGCCACTTTTCCTGTCGCCTCCACTGACCTTCCTGTCCAGCGTCACTCTGGAGGGCTATAGAGACCCGCCCACACTTCCCTCTGACCCCTGGAGGTCAGAGGGCAGCGTGGGTGGGTTTCTGCAGCCCTCCAGAGCAAACCTGGACAGGAAGGTCAGTGGAGGGGGCTGACCTCTTCAGTCTGGGGAAAAGTCGGGGCTGCTTGTACGATAGCGTGCGAGTGGTCCCCGAGCCTCCACCGGCACAATTCATGCCGGTGGAGCCACATTTCCACGCGTGTGCAGAAACAACCGTAGTAACAATACATCTTTTGGGTGTTTTTTGGGTGGGGTGACAGCTTTTTTCAGGTTGAAATAAATACACAAAATAGTGGATTTCTTAACTGCCTGATTCTTTTTCAAAGTTCAAAATGTATTTAAAAGTCTAAACAGTACTTTCAGTTTTGCCAACTAATAAAGCAGACAGCTAATTTTATTTTAAAACCAATAAACCTATATATTTGGTATTTATTAGTACTCTTCACTTCAGTTAAAAGCAATAGGGGGATTGCTTTACAAAAAGAGGTAACAATGTCACCACACAAATCTTATTTGAATCTTATTTGAATCCATGTTTGATATTTTTTCTTGTAAATTATTATAAAATAATTGAACAGTCTTTTACTCTTTGCACTGCAGCCCTGTATAAAACCCTTTGCAAAGAAAAAACTTAAAAGACCTTCAAAATGCTTGCCAGTAACCCACAGAAGAAAAGTATCATGATTGCTTTGTTCCCAGCAATATTTGCTCCTTTGTTGCTATGGTTATGTTTTAAATTTCAGCCCAGAATCAAAAGCCTATGCCAAATACTAATTTGCATTGGACATCAATCATTCCTCTAATGTCATAGTAAAAAAATCAATATTGCAAAACAGCCTTTGAAGCAATGCTCATCCCCATTTAAACCCCTTCCCCCAATCTCATACATAGATATTTGCACCAGATAAGGATGTTTATCTCCCAGTATTGTACCATTGTGATGACAGAGCTGGAACAAAATACAAGCCAATATATAGTGGGAAATACCAGTGTTATTCTAATAACAGTTCTACCCCTTCTAAGCCCATTATGTAATTCTGCATCCTTTAATGTGTCATGTTAACACTTACACTTAACTACAACCCCAATCCTATTTCATTGTTAACTGAATGTACAATTTTGTGGATTGCACTGACTCACACTGTGTAACACACACTGAGTCCCAGTGAGAAAGATAAATAATGTAAATAAATTAAATATACAGGTGGAACTCTGGTTAGGGCGATACACTCACTTCCTCAAACTAGCATCTTAGCCCTGTATGTCAGAAATGTTCAAAGCCTGTTTCAAGGACTCAGTATTTATGGACAAGCTGCCTAAATAGAACTTCTCTGAAAAAGTATATACAGTTGCTAGGTATGTTCCATGGCACAGCATAGTTTACATACCGGTACTCAAAATGTTTAGAGAACATGACTTTGGCCCAGTCCTGCTCATTTACCTTAATGGATTTCACGTAGTGATTGTGAGAGAAAGAAGAATCTTGAAGCATCTCTAGGTCTTTGGATGCCGGAAGGAATCAAAATGTCATTGATGATCAAATTAAAACTCTCTGATCCCACATTGAGCTGTGGGGGCATTCAATAAAGAAAAAAGCATGTACAAAAAAGTTAAAATATTCCATCTCCCAGTGAACCTTCACTAATTTTCAAAACTGGTATGTAGAAGGTGGATACACAAAACTTTTTCTTCTCCTTCCATAATATTAAAACTTGGGATCACCAGATGAAATTATTCAATCATATACAGAACCTATGTATGTATGAAGCATTTCTTCATACAACATAAACATAATTGATGGAATTGTTGAAGTCTTTCACAGCCAGAATCGACTGGCTGTTGTGGGTTTTCTGGACTTTGTGGCTGTGGCCTGGGGATTATATTTCTTAATGTCTCACCTGCATCTGTGAGTTGCACCTTCAGAGGCATAATCACCCAAATTATGGCCAAGCTAAAATCCACTACATGGGATTAATGGATTTAAAATTGTCCACTGATTTATTACATATGTAACTTTCTCAATTAATGCTCACATATAACAAGACTCCACAATTGCAGTAGACAATGCCTAACAAGTTTTTTGCATTATAGTCCTTGTTATGACATATAATTTGCATATCTCTTGCAGATGATGGTATCCACATTTCCAGCATCCTATGATAAATTCTCTGGATGATCTACTTGTTTCACGCCCAATAGGCTGCTGATAGTACTTCATCAGGCCTGAAGAAAGAAGATTCTATTGCCTCCTCTCAAGAGTGCAGTACAATAAAGGATATTGCTACCAGAAAATTTTTATCCATCAATTCATTAAAATAAGTGCATCAAGAGGAATTACTTACTTTGATCCCTTATACAGTATCCATTTGTATAACAAACAAGACATCATCAACAATACACGGATCAGACTGTGATCATGCCTTTTCAGTCATGATAAACTCCTCCTAATCCTGGAGCTCCTAAATAATCTAAACTAATACCTTGCAAGTATATGGCTACAATAATCACACCGATTCTGCAAGAACGTATCAATCTACAAACTAAACATTTACAATCATTGTAAATTCATTACAATATAACTGCATCAAGAGATATTACTTACTCTGATCCCTTATTCAGTATCTCTTTGTACCTGCAACAATACAGTTTAAACTGTACACCGCCCAGAGCCCTTAGGGGATAGGACGGTATAATAAATCCAATAATAATGATAATGATAATAATTTTGATGGAGTTTGGCCTGGAAAAGTGTGCTACTGTGGCAATAAAGAGGGGCAAGATCACCGAGAGTGATGGGATTGAAATGCCTGATGGCCAACTCATCAAGTGCAACCAAGAGGCAGCTTATAAATACCTGGGCATTTTGCAGTTGGATAACATCAAGCATGGGCAGGTGAAGACTGTTGTCAGCAGAAAATACACCCAGAGGGTCAGGAAAATTTTGAAATCTAAATTAAACCGTGGGAATGCCATCAAGGCCATCAACACCTGGGCCATACCCGTCATCAGGTACACTGCGGGAATCATCAACTGGACACATGCTGAGTTGGATGCATTGGATAGAAAAACTCGGAAGCTTATGACAATGCACCATGCTTTACACCCACGCAGTGATACTGATAGATTATACCTTCCCCGGAGATCTGGAGGCAGGGGCTTACTGCAAGTACAGCAAATGGTGGAAGAGGAGAAGCATGCACTGGCTGATTATGTGAAGGAAAGTCAAGAACAGGCATTGATTGAAGTGAAGAACAGACATTTTCTGAAGACCAAGAAAACCAAACAAGAATACAGAAAAAATGTGATTAACATGAGGACTGAAAGCTGGCACAACAAAGCACTGCATGGCCAATTTCTGGAGAAAATCAAGGACAAGGTGGACAACAAATAGACCTGGCTGTGGATAACAACTGGTATTCTGAAAAAGGAAACTGAATCCCTGATTTTAGCTGCTCAAGAGCAAGCCATTAAAACAAATTCGATCAAGGCCAAAATCAAAAAATCCTCAGATGATGCAAAATGCAGATTATGCAAAGGAGCTGATGAAACTGTAGATCATGTCCTCAGCTGCTGCACAAAGATTGCCCAGACTGAGTACAAACAGAGACACAACTCAGTGGCCAAGATTCTCCATTGGAATTTATGCAAGTATTACAACATAAGAACAGCTAAGAACTGGTGGGAACATTGTGCAGAGAACGTAATGGAAAATGAGAAGATCAAGATCCTGTGGGACTTTCGAATCCAAACAGACAAAGTGTTGAAACACAATACACCAGACATCACCGTGATCGAGGACAAGAAAGTGAGCATCATTGACATAGCAGTCCCCGGTGACAGCAGGGTCATTGAAAAAGAACACGAGAAGGTCACTAGATACCACAATTTGAAAATCAAGCTTCAGCGTCTATGGCACAAACCAGCTGAGGTCGTCCCAGTGGTAATCGGCATGCTGGGCGCCATTCCAAAAACACTAGGGCAGCACTTGAAACATCTTCGAATTGACAAAATTAACATTGGTCAAATTCAGAAGGCAGCCCTGCTGGGATCTGCATGAATACCACGCCGATTCATTACAACTTCCTAGGCCTCTGGGTGAGGCTCGAATTGTAATGAAGACCAACAACCAGCTAAAGATCTGGCAGCTGTGAAATCTACAACAACAACAATCATCATCATCATCATCATCATCATCATCATCATCATCATCATCATCATCATCATACACAGAATCAATGACGTAGGTAAGGGGTTTTTTTATTGGGTTCAACCCCCCCATTACAAGTTTGAAGCTCCACCCCATTTGTGTTTTTGAATTTTTAAGTTTTGTTTGTTTTTGCCCTGCAGGGGGCACAGCTTTTAGGCTAGCAGGACCAAAATTGCAGGGAGTTGTTGGAAGACTCTCCTGATGATACCACCTAGGTTTGGTGAAGTTTGGTTCAGGGGGTCCAAAGTTATGGACTCCCAAAGAGGGTGCCCTCATCCCCCATTGTTTCCAATGGGAGCTAATAGAAGATGGGGGCTACACCTTTGAAGGTCCCTGAACTCCCTGAACCAAACTTCATCAAACCTGGGTGGTATCGTCAGGAGAGTCTCCTAAAGACACCCTAAAAGTTTGGTGCTGCTAGCTTAACAATTGCACCCCTGACATCAGGCAACCCCCAAATTCCCCCAGATTCTCCTTTTAAATCCACCCCCTTCGACATGGATTTAAAGGGAGAGTCTGAGGTCCCCAGTTTAAACATTGAAAGTGATGCTGTTTCAGGTTGGGGGATAATCCACCACAAAACAGCATCACTTTCAATGTTGTTTTAACTGGGGACCCCAGATTCTCCCTTTAATTTAAAAGGAGAATCTGGGGAAACTTGGGGGTTTGGATTGGGGAGTTTGGATTTGGAAAAAGGAGAATATGGGCTCCCTAGTTTAAGCACCATTGAAAGTGATGCTGTTTGGGGGTGGATTCCAGCATTACAGCGGCCTCCCATGGGGGGGGGCGCAAAACTCAGATTTTGCACCAGGTTCCATTTTCCCTAGTTACGCCTCTGCCCAGAGGGAAGGGCAGAAGGGACTGCTGGTGTGGGGGCAGGGGAGTCTGCCATCCCTGGCCTCGGAGAACTGCTTTTATAAGCACTGAGGCCAGGACCGGGTCTTGGGGAGGTGTGGCCATGCTCCCAGGGACGGGTGTGGGGGCAGGGGAGTCTGCCATCCCTGGCCTCGGAGAACTGCTTTTATAAGCACTGAGGCCAGGACCGGGTCTTGGGGAGGTGTGGCCATGCTCCCAGGGACGGGTGGGGGTCTGCCTCCGCCTTTGAGCCCCCCCATAAAAAATCTATAACTACGTCACTGCATGGAATAGACATGGATCTCACTTTTACAACCATGAAAAATTTATCCTAATCCTGGAACTCCTAAATATTTTTATCTAGTACCTTATAGGTATGTGGCTGCCAGTATCATATCAATTCTGCAAGCACTCAAAGATCTACTAAGCAATTATGACTATTCTTCATACAGAATTCTGTTTCACTTATCTAATTTGTACATCTTGCCTATCCAATAGTTTGAACTAAGTATAGATCTGCATGACTGGTTTTTTTTTGCGGGGTGTGTGTGTGTGTGTGTGTGTGTGCTTGGATTATAGTTTATGTGTCATGACTAACAAATGTATACCAACAGTACAGCCTATAGGAAGACCAAGAATCTTTCAGATTCAATATAAATGGTTGATTAATTTGAGTATATTAATGAAAACATATTTGCAAATGTACTAATTTTCTGTACCACACACGGCAAAATGATTTTATAGTTGCAATCTGTAGTCTGATGAAGTCTATGGATGCATAACTGAATGTACTCTTTGCGCAATTGAGTCATCAGATTCAAGGTTTTATTAACATATTTTGCATATAATATAGAGTATTCATTAACACACTGTTTCATCATTTTATTCTGACGTAGCTTAAAATTTTTTAAATTGCTTGAAAGTTTCCATTATATTACTTTCAACATGTTATTGTGTAGGAAACAATGTTTCTGTAAATCTGCATAAATGATAAAGCCTTTGTGGTTCCTCCTTGCATTTATCTTGCTATAGTATTTCAAAGAGGAGAAAGAAAATGTTCTATTTATCATTGGAATTCATCCATTATTAATGTACAATTTCACATGCCTCAAAACTTTATTCTTTGTTTGTGGATGGGCTACAGGAACTGATAAATCCTGCAGTTTAGTGGGAAATATTGAAAGGCAGTAATTGTGGAAACTGTGCCAGGAAAGTGGCCTATTTCTCTTTTCAGATTATTAAATCAAAATGGTTTACTAGATAGAATGTGATTGGAAAGGAGGAAAAGATATGGGGGCTTTCAGAAAAGGGAAAGAGGAAATAGTGGGGGAGGGGGAAATGAGATGCCTCCCACAAGTCCTTATAAGTAGGGGTATACAAAACATCAGGACATTTGGATTTGGGTATATGGGACAAAAACATTTATGGGATTTTTGAATGTTCCTGAATGACCATACAAGTATGGGTCACCCCCCCCCTCCCGCAAGAATCTGAAAAAAATTGACTCTATTATAGCTTATGAGGAATCTTTCTGGGGTTCTGGGGAAGTTGTTTTTTAAAAATAGAGGTACTGAATTTTCAGTATAACTTCTGGTGACTCTTTGTCGAGGAATCTCCAAATTTGGTAAAGAGTGGGTCAGTGGGGGTCCAGTTTTATTTTCCCCCTCCCAGTTTTTTTATTGTTTTCTGCAAAAATTTTTTTTGCCAATTATGGACCAGCTCAGTATGTGATGCAAAAACAGGTATAAATTTTAATGGAAATGTTTTCATAAAACTGTGTTCTTTTTGGCCAAGAAAAAAAAGATAACCAGTGCCATGCAAAATTCATTATGTGAACTTGAACTTTTTAGTCTAACAAGAGTTGCTACAAAATTTGGGGAGATCTCATTCTGGAAGGATCATATTTCTAAACAGAAACTCTTCTGTGCTTTGGAGCTTTTTGGAGCCTATTCTTGCCTGATACCCCCTTTGCTTATTTTTTCATGGGAGTTGGGGCCTGAGTGGTAAGTTGAACATTCTGGGAGAGGGCATGAAGTGGCCTCTGTCTACACCAGTGGGTCTGTTGAGATGCTACTGCATTCTTGGGCACTGCTTCAGTGCACCAAATGCAATGGGGAATGAGAAAGGAGGTTATAATGACTTTGTGTTTAGGCTTTGAAGGGAACGACTATTCACCACACACAACTTTAAAAAATAGCATGGAAATTGACAGTGAACTGTGCATTACATATAGTACACTGGTCATTTCAGATATTTGCTGCCCATTTTCAATGTACATTAGTAATTACAAAAAGAAGGAATGCATGGAAGTCATAAAAGGGCATCAAGTGTGGGGACTACCGTGTTCTTCCGAAAATAAGACAGTGTCTTTTACTAATTTTTGCTCCCCAATATGCGCTATGTCTTATTTTCAGGGGATGTCTTATTTTTCCGCTCCACAGCTGCATGCTCTGGTGTTCTGTTCGACGGGCATGCTTCCAAACAAAAACTTTGCTACGTCTTACTTTCGGGGGATGTTTTATATTTAGCACTTCAGCAAAACCTTTACTACGTCTTATTCTCAGGGGATGTCTTATTTTCAGAGAAACAGGGTAGCTGATAGCCCTGAGATTTCAATTTCCTGCCCCCAAGGCGCTGAAAATGAACTCTTAGTAAGACTACTACATTATTGTTGTAGATTATAGGTAACAGACATTAGGACAGATAGTGTTCCCAGTTATTATATTACCAATTATCTGAATAATAAGTGAAAATCTCCCTCCTACAGTAGTAGACTCCAGCCTCATTACCTATCAAAAATCCTTGATAACATGGGAGTTTGTAATTCATTGAGCTATCAGTTAGCAGCTAGATGACTCATGGGACTGCCCAGTTTTTGAATTCTCCATTAATTTTCCCACTAACTTTTGATCTTTATTGAAAATAGATGATTAGATTTTTGCCTGAGGTTACCATGGAATGGTTTCTTAGAAAGCCATCTTTCAGCTTTTTTGCTCTTGTTTTGTGTGTGCGGGGTGGTGGTGGTGGTGGTGGTGGTGGTGGTGGTAGGGAAGGAAGGAAGGACATAGAAACTCTAGTATTTTTCTCCATTTAGTCAAAACTTAATTATGTCACATTCTTTCATTTTTACCGTGACTTGGAATACAAAATGTCAATTTAAAGTGATGGATATTGCTCTTCAAAGCATCCTGCCTCGAATATCAAAAGACTACTCACTTATCCTGTGAATACATCAAAGAAAATCTAGCAGCGTAATATCTCTGTAAGCCAGCAATTCTGCCTGTTCAGCTTCCCTTAAAATTTTACGTTTCACAAAGCATCTCTAATTCACACAAGCTATATTATAGAGCAAATTTAATATAATTACAAATCCATCTCTTAGACTGTGGTTTCATTTTTGTGTGGGATTTTGTTGTGCATGTGAAAATAAAAAAACATTGTGTGTAAAATAGGGAACAGAAGAAATATGGGTGTCACATACAAAACTGAGTGAAAACAGCCTGAAACCTTATTTATCCATCTCACAGGTTGAAAGATGGCAGAGATAGGAATGTAGAAGAAGACAGCTCATCTTTTGCCTAGGAGTCAGAACACCTGGCCTATCTGCTACGGGAATCTAGTTGCTTTTTCATTGTGGTAAAGTCTCATTTTGTTGAGAGCCATCAACAGAGCATCCAGGTGGCAGGTTCCCCTGTATTTTCCTTGCCCCAACCTGCTGTGGCTACCATTCCCCCTGGCCACTGAAGGCTTTCTTTAAAAAAAACAGTAATGGATAGTGATATGTCAAATTCCAATTAAAAACATGCAAAAAAAGTGATGACATAATGGAGAATGACTTCATGGCATTCTCCTTGGCTTTGATACAGTCATAATAAAGCAAGTTTTGGAACAAGCACAGAAAAGGTGGATGCGATAGACACCTCCCCCACCTTCTATAATAGTACCACTTGCTCAGGTTTTTCCCACCTTTTCCCTTCAGGAACTGAGATGCCTCTAATAATAGTAGCATAAGGGTGAAAGTACTTTTTCTCAGCCCTGTTCACACCCAGCGGATAAAGGGTGCCCGCTGACTTTTATTTCTCTTTTCCATAGACACTCCCTCACAATGGCACAAATAAAATACTTGAGGCAGATTTTAACTTAACCAAAATAACGCATTTATTAAACAGCCAGCAGATGGTAAAGGAAGAATAATAGCTTGGAGATGGATAAGGGTGAGGTAACCTAGGCAGGATAAATATATTTACAAGAGAGCTTGGCACAGAGACATATAGTTTTTGGTTTCTGCTTCACAGTATTTAAGATTATTTAACTCAGTTTAGCTTAGAAGTTAGTTTCATAGATATTTCACAGTTTGTACAGTTCCTTTGCTTAGATGTGCTGGCTAATAAACATACAACAACCTAAAACTGACTTGGTACTTTGCAATTGTACATTCACACAGTCCTCACAGTTAGGTAAAATCCTCAAAACAAAATATAAACTCTTTGCTGAGGTAAACGTAAAACAAATTCCTATATCCCAGATCCACTGGTACACTAGAGCTCTCCTCTCTTTAGAAGCAGTTTTTATCTTGAATTATGTAGCCTTCAACTTGGCTCTGCTACAACCTCTTCCCACCAGTATACTGTGTCTGTATATGATTGCTTTTGCACAGCACTCAGGCTGATAACCAGTAGAATCAGTCACTCTCTTTGGCTGATCTACTCCTCTCAGATTTTAGTTTTCTCTCAGGCCGCTTCCACACGGAGGCGGAAGGGCTTGGGTTGGCGTACTCCACGCTGACCCGACGCCGCTGGGACCGTCCGCATGGACGGTCCCAGAACTGGCTGGGACGACGGTGCTGCGGAGCGCCGTTGCCCGGCTGACCCGGCTTGCCCCTGGCCCTCCGGCATGTCGCCAAGGCCTGGAGACACCCCCCCGGCCCTGCGCGCCTGCTTGAGTGTTCGCACGGCAGCGGCTCCAATGCGGCATTTCTCAACAACCTCGCTCCCCAAGCGAGGTTGGGAAATGCCAGCTTCGCGCCGGTCGGGCGACGCGAGGGCAGCGCGGCTGCGCAGCAGCTGCGCCCCCTGTGCGAATGGCTCCTTGGGGACGGCGATTTTGCCGTCCCCAGGGCGCCATAAAATGCCCGTGCGGAAGCGGCCTCAGTTAAAGCAAGCAGTACTTAACATCAGCAATGTTTTAGATCAAAAGCCTCTCAGCTTTTGTAACATCAGTTGTAACATGGGAAATATCCTTCTATCCACTCTACATCATGCAGTTATTTGCCCAATCAGAGTGCAGGAGGCTACAACCAATCACGTGGCTCCCCTGTTCCTAAGCGTTTCCTCTCTACTCCAAATATAAACAAAAGTATACTTAAACAAAATCATATTTCTACTGCAGTCTGTCACACTGGAAGATGCACAAATGCACTATGATAATTCATGGAAACGGGAAAAAACTGTTCGATCAAACATCCAATGTGAAAACAATCTAAATGAAAATAAAGGAAAGATGTACATTCCTTTTGTCCTTAGCGATATTCCCATTTCGGAAGACAAACTGTAAGATCTCTTGCGGGGGAGGGGCTATCCAAGGGACAGTGGAGTAACATGTATCTATGACAATATCTTAAAGGAGAATAACTTGTATTAAAAAGGATGGGTGGGTAGAAAGGCATATTGAAGTTTGACCTTATTTGTAAGCTTTTTCTTTATATAAGTGTCATGACAGAACCGAGAGGAACATTTGATCTTCCAGCAAAGGTCTCACTGCCCAGCAACTGTACTTAGCATAACAGACAAAAGTATGGGTTTTTCTTAAAAGGGCCACAATGACTCCTAGCTTTCTCCTCCACCAATCTTTCAGGGCTAATCACAGAGAGATCCCCAAGGATACTGTGGAGCATGTTCTAGTGTAGTGGTTAATATGCTACTCTATTTCAGGAGCTTTGTTTTGTGGGGAAGTGGTGGCTGTGTTGTATTAGTCTCATGTTGCTTTACCACAGCTTTCTTACCCACCTGGTATTTTGCCATGGAACTGTCTTATGGGAATATGCTATTTCCCTCTTAGTGTACTCAATGCAAATTGAGTTGTAAAAATCATGAAATGTTAAGTTGCTTGTTAAAGGCTGAGTGCAAATGAAAACTGTAGTACAGCATCTGTGATATTTAAAAGATCCACTAAATGCATAACCATGTTCCTAATGTTTACAGGATTTGTAAATCTTCTATGTGACATTGCCAGGAAAAACTCCTGTATAAAACATGAAGATCATTTTTTTTCTGTCACTACAAAAATGCATTTTATATTAAGTGGAGAGATCAGTAATCAGAAAGCATTCAGCTTTCACTGATCAGCTATTGATATTTTAGAGTTTAATTTCGACAGGCATGCAATTTAACTCCTTAAGTGGATACTTCATCTGGCTCAGTCAGATTACAAAAGAAAATTATTTGTTCATTGTATAAAATGAACAGGGTGAATTTTCCCCCCTCTTCCCATAATGCTCGAACTCATGAAGTTCATGGGCCACAGATTCAGGATGGACAATAGGAAGTCATTTTGCACTCTGTGAGTAATTAACATGTGGAATTTACTGTTGTGTGATGTGGTGATGGCCTCTATTTTAATTGGCTTTAAAAGGGAATTAAACAAAATAATGGAGAATAAGGCTAGGAATGGCTGTTAGCCTTGATAACTAAATGGAAATCCATATCCAAGTAACTCCTTCAAAACCAGTTCTGGAGGGTACCAGCAGAAGAAGACTTTGACATTTGTGCCCTGCTCCCAGGACTTCTAGGACATCTCCACCGTTCTGTGAAACAGTATGCTGAACTTGATGGACCATTGTTCTTATCCAGTATGGCCACTCTTATGTTCATTTCTCAGTTGAAGAGATGGGAGATAGTTCTTGCTAAGTTTCAAGAATTGTGTTAGGATTTAACTGGGAAAAACCTTACTGCAAGCAACAAACAGATGTTCACTCACTGGTTCAACTGCAGGAGCCTGTCCCTTCTCCCTGTACAACTTTGAAGTACAACTTTGCAGATAGTGAGTGATCTTTCATTCCTTTCAGTGCAAATACTATGAAAAATTATTTTACACTAATCATTATACTAGTACTAGCTATAAAGCCCAGTGTTTGAAGACATACAACAGGTTGATGTGGGCTTTCCAGGCTGTGTGGCCGTGGTTTGGTAGATTTGTTCCTAACGTTTTGCCTCATCTGTGGCTGGCACCTTCAGAGGTATATCACAGAGAGAAGTGTGTTACACACTGTGTTCAGTTAGGGGCTCCCATGATAGAAATGCAGACTCTTTTCCTTATGTCATGTAGCCTTTTCTTAGCTGATAGTGAAATGAAGTTTCAGAAAAACATGCAGATGGGTATATATGAAGCACCCTGGTTAAAAATTATATTCAAATAGATGCTTCTGTATATTGTAAAGGGAAAACTTCCTAAGGCAATAGCAAACAAAGCTGATAAGAAATGTGGAGTTCAAGACACTTGATGCCAAATAAATCAATAGTTTTTGTTAAACTACCTACATTGCACCTGAAAATTATTCTGTGAGTTTTTTCTGCCACGCCCACTATAAAGAAGTGACAAGATTCCGGGTAAGATTTTGGTTGAGTCACAAGATGAACATGGTCAACTCTTACTCCAATGTATTATTTTTCCTTGGTGGAAGCTGGTGAGAAATTAATCCATATAAACTGGAGCCAAATTGCAACCACCAAATTATCAACACAAGGCAAAAGGTTAAAAAGCTATCTTAATTCACAGTTTACATTAGAGACAGCATCTGGCATTTGTCCTCTGCTTCTGGGTATATTTAATTACCTGCTTGTAAGTCTCTAAATGCTGGGGCCTTCTTCTTCAGAGTTACCATGACAACATATTTGCTGTGAACACACTGCCTGTGTTCAAGGGTCATTTCGAAGCCAGGTATAGCTAAAACAATAGGACTTTTTTTTAAAAAAGGATAAGGAATTGACAAAAGTGCTTTTTATGGTGGTTTTATGATTGTACTCCACCCAGGGACTTTGATGGGTGGGGAGTAGATATACAGGAAATAAATAAATAAATAACTTCCCTTTTTACTTGTTGAAGATGTAATCCGCTGCTCTGAGCTCCACAGGGATCTGTCAGGAATCTTTCAATGTAAATGAAGGTTTCTGGGGTGTGCAAACATGAATGGTTGACTTGGCTGTCTTCCTGAATGATGAAAACTTCAGCTCTACATGACTTGTTATATCTGTCAGGCTCATGGTGAAATGTCACACGGAGAAACAAAACAGGGGAAAATAAATAGAAAACTGGTTAAGTGCATTTGTCCAAATGGCACCAGCTGAGACCACACTAACAGCAGTTTGATTTATTGGCTAATGGACAATACTAACCCCAACTTCCCTATATGGGTTGCAGGGAGACTTTCTTCTTTGGTCTCCTAACTGTGAGCCCTTAGTACAGGGGTGGGCAATTATTTTTTCCATGGGGCCGCATAAGAAACAGAAAATATTGTGGAGAGCCAGGCCAAAAGGCAGGGGGGCGAGGTGCTTTTGAAAACCCCGCAGAAGCCGACAGCGAAGGGCCTTTCCCCACTTACCGTAAGCCCCGCGCTACTCTCCTCATGTAGCGCAGGGTCCCGGGGCACTCCCCACGACAGGGGCGGCGACAGCACAGCTGTCCCGAAGCTGCCACTGTCGCGCCCCCTCAGCGCGTGGCATCCCTGGCGCTGGAGAAAATGGCGCCTTTTGATGACCCCGCGCAGATCGCGGGGTCGTGGGGACGCCCAGGCACACGGCATAGGGGGGATCAGGGTGAGTGGGGAGACGCCCCAAGGCAACCGGCTTCTGCGGGGCTTTCAAAGGTGCCTCGCTCCCCAGCACGACAGGGGGGCCAGTCAGGGTCATCCAGCGGGCCAGATGTGGCCCGCGGGCCGTAAAATGCCCAGGTCTGCTTTAGTATGATCATAGTTAGAAGGAAAGCAAGGAATGTGGGGTAGGGCTTATCTAGCAGGCATTTTATTTTATTTAGATATTTATACCCCGTTTGCCTCTTCAGTGGGGTTTCAAAAAGCTTATATTAACACTGTTCCTGTTCCAGTTTATCTTCACAACAACAACACCGTGAGGTAGGTTAGACTGTGAATGACTGACTGGTCCAAAGTTATTTGGTGATCTTCCATGGCAGAGCAGAAACTCAAACCATGATCTCCTTGATCCAACTCTAAAACTCTAATCACTTTACCACACTGGTTCCATCTTTCCTTCCCTCCCTTCATATGCTGTGAGTCCTTCCCTTCCTTCCTTGTTTGCCATTACTTCCACAAGTGGAAATAGAATATTGTGGAGCCACTGCATTCCAAAGTATTTATGGCAGATTTATAACAATGCATCTTCATCTCCTATGCCAGTCTTCTATTTGAAAAGCTTAATAATAGTCTAGACCCATGGGAAGGAATCCTTCAGAAAGTTTTACTTGGATACCTTGGATTACCTTCCACCTAGGCCACCATCTAAAATGACTCGCTGCTCTCCTCCCTCCCTTTTTCTGGGGAGAATTTTTAAAGTGGGGTTGGTCGGACGCCTCTATATAGCTATCATTATTGTTTGTACCGCTGTTTTAAAGATTTTAGTAATTCATTTTATTTATGCTTTGATGTACACCGCCCAGAGCCCCTCGGGGATGGGGCGGTATAAAAGCTGAAACAATAAATAAAAATAAAAAATAAAATCATAGCAACAGTCAGCCTGAGCATCAGCCAGACAATGTAGCAGATTTATTTTGGAGATACTGTTATATGATTATGTAAGCACCCCACTTACTTTGTGATTCCAGTTGCCACCCAGGACAAGCCTTAAAATATGAGGTCATTAGCTTCATCTTTTTTTGACAAACACGAGTAGTATTTACATCAGCCATTTTTTGGCATAGTTCTGTAGATAAACTTGAAAGAGTGAACATACTGATCAGACCTTCTGGCCCAGCAAGAAAAAGAACAGAATACCTCCATGGCTGTCATCGCTGGTTCCTAAGCAAAACCTCACAAGCAGATCATCAAGGACTGACACCCTCTCTTGGAAGAGGATTTCACTTTGGAAGCCTTGTAGAAAGGAGAATGAACAAGAGGCCACCTAGTGGAGATGCAAACTGAAGTGCCAGCTCTAGTAAAAATAGCCCAAGCTAACATTGCCTCCAAAAGCATTACTATTAAAGCTTATCATCTGTACATCTTTTCATATGCTGTTATCTGCCAGTGATACTCTCTTGCCATTTCCGTTGACCTAACTAGACTGCAAGAGATTATGGATTGCCACCCAGTGGGGGGAGGAAACGGTCCAAGGGTGCAGAAAAAGACGCAGAAAACATGAAAAAACACCAAAATTTTTTTTAAAAGCTTGAATGTCTTGCATTCGGATGTGCTCATATTCGGGCAGGACATATTTGGGCGAGTTTCATAGTTGTGGCAGCCATTTTGTGTGCTGCTGCTGGAGATTCTCTGTGCCTTTGCCATTTGGTGAAAGGTTCCCACAGAAGTTTCCTCTACTTGCAGCTCATCTGCATGCAATTTCACTGTAAAAAGTACATTAATAAAGTTTGTTTTGCCTGGCAAAACAACACACACATGTTGTCCTTCCTTTTTGTTTTGTTTTGAGGGAGAGGTCTGCGAAGCTATGATGACACCACAGGAGAATCTGCAATATGCACATAGTGTAACTTTGATTAGGGTTGTATTGTTGGATTCCAGTACATTAATCCTGTATGTATCTTCCAATCTATGTACATCCTTCGACCTTCTGATAGGGGATTTTATTATAAATGGCCAGATATTTGATTGTAAACCAAACATTAGAACTTCATTCTTTGCATTATTTCCTTTGGATATCTTCCTTGCCCCCCGCCCCCCCCACTCTTTCTTTAAGGTCCTTTCTGCACGGGCCATTTACGGTGCCCAGGGGACAGCAAAAACGCCGTCCCCAGGGAGCCGTTTGCACAGGTGGCGCTGCGAAAACGCAGCAGCACGACCTGGCTCCCCTCCCCCTCCCCCAGGGCAGCGTCAGGCCGCCTCCAAAAACCTCCCTCCTGGAGGGAGGTTTTTGGAAAACAGCACATTCCCAGTGGCTGGCCGGTCGCGAGCGAGCACTGCGGAGGGTGCAATGCTGTTTTCCCGTCCCTGTCCCCACTTCACCTCGTTGCGCTTAGGTAAGCCCTGCTGGCTCTCCTAAGACCCTCCCTTGCTGTCCTCCAACCCACTGGAGGTCGGAGGGACAGCGTGGAGGTGGGTCTTAGAGAAACCAGCTGGCTTAACGAAGGCGACAAGACTCAGATGGGAGAGCGAGGAAGAGGCAGCTCCCACGTGTGGAGCCCACGCCTCCTCCTGGCAAGCCTCTCGCGAGGGAGCCTGTCTGAACAGCCCCCCACCCTCCACCCGGCAGAATTCCTGCTGGTGCAGGGAGTGCCAACTTTCTTTGGCCATCTTCGCTTGGAAAGAGCTGCCTTAGTGTCTCTGAACATACCGTACTATATGAGCACTTTAATATGAGTTTTAGCTAAGGTATTGGCTGTTTGTATTTTTAAATCAATTCTCACTGTAGCTATTTTTGTGCCATGGGGATCTTTATTTACACCAACCAGCTGAAATGCATTCTCAGTTTGAGAATAAACAGCTAACATTTTCATGAAGACACTGGAGGACAGATTGTATGCAGCTCAACAAATATGCTTGTTTTACATAGGAAAACTTGGTTCCTTTACATCAACTATTTGCACACAAATCCATTCCTAAGATTGCTGCCTCCAGATTGGGATATTCTTGGAGATTTGGAGATTGAGCTAGGGGAGAGCAGGGGAAAGACTTCAGTGGGGTATAATGCCACAGAGTCCACCCTCCAAAGCAAACATTTTGTTCCCCAGGGAACTGATCTCTGCAGTCTGGAGAGTAGTTGTAATTCCAGCAGATCTCTAAGCCTCACCTAAAGGTTGGCAATCATAGAGCAACAGCCTGATTATTCTATTTGGGGCTGGGCCATATTCAGCTAATTTGCATCAGGACCTGGTCATTGTTACCATGTGTGGTCAGTGTACCTATATGTCTGTATAAATGTGGGCCACCTTCCAAGTTAGACTGAACATACTAAGCCTGAATGTGAAAACCCACTTCTGTTGCTCTCTCTGCTATGCCAAAGTAGTACCAACCTGGAGTAGGAGAGTGGTTTCTGCAAATCCCAAAACAGACTTATGCCACCCAAAAGGGTGGTGTATGTCCTAGGACTACACTTGGGATGTTCCTGGGCTGAAAGCCCAGTGGAAGCTGAGCAAAGTGGGATTTACCCCTGGGAACTCCCCTAGTCTGCTGCCAGTCATGCTGGTGTCCAACTTCAGGGTTCTGTGGCTCTTTGGGCAGTAAGCATTTCTGGGCTGGGTGCTGCCAAGCTCCATAGTGCTTGCCCTTCTCTCAGTTTGCCTATTCTGCTGGCGTAAGTGCCACTTATGCTGACAGGATGGGCAAATGCACAGGCATAGCCCTGCTCTGGCTCCAAACACTGACTGATTCCCCTCACCTCCACTGGACTGGGCTGATTCTTTTATTACTACAGGTGCACGGTAAAAGCAAGCCAAGTGATTTGTTTTGTTATAATATTTGGTTTCGGTCAGGGTCATAAGAGGGGCAGGTGGAGTCATTGTCTAGGGATCCATGGTGACTCTTGGCAGCTTTACTAGTTTTACATATGTGAGAAATAATAGCATTTTAAGGAAAAAGAAAGGGCTAATCATATGACAGGGAGTACGGTAAAATAAATTTTCAAAGACATTTTAAAGAACGCTTAGTCAGACCAATTAGGTCATGAATGTAAGAATCTTAAAATAGCAAGATGTTTCTGCTTGCACTCAGCAGCACACACAAAGAAGGCCTTTTTGAACCTTGGGTCTGTGGAAAAAATAACTACAAGTTTAATAAAATTACCTGAGGGTAGATAACATGGCCCAGACAACGTTCACAAAATGTAGCATTCAAATGATGTTAATTATGAAAATTATATTACCTCTCCCCTAGTTCTAGAAATAGAAGCAGAGGAAGTTGGGAACTCTGAGCATGACTGTTCAGAGTTCTTTCAAACTGAGAATGCAGTCAAGGACTGTCAAGCCCCTGGTGCATCAGGGATTTCCTGTACCAGGTCACATTACCCACTACCTGTAAGAGTGGCAGCAGGAGAAAAACAGAAAGAGAAAAGCACATTTATGTACTTCACCAAGTGACAAAAGGCAGTTCTAGGAATAGCCGGAAACTCTGTGGTTTTATTACAGAATCTAAATGATTCTCAGAGCTATTCTTTGTCATTTCTGGGGCAGCTATTGGACTCTTACTGTCACTTCCAGTAAGTACATGAGGATACATTTTTAAAAAATCTCCTGTGAAGCTGCACCTCAAATAACCATTCTGCTAGTTCCTTGGTAACTCTAACCCAGTAGCATATCCATTGAAATATATGTCTGGTCTAAAACTGCCAACAGAAAAATGCCCAAAGCAACTACAGATTTAAATATAAAGTAATCTTTTCTGGAGAATACAAGAATCTCAGTTCTGTCAGGCAAATTCTGTTCATACAAGTAAATGGGATAAAAATGCAAATTACACACAAAAGGATAAAATGGTCACTGTTTACAAAAGGGAAAATTACACAGCAGGTGTGAATGCATTGAAACAAGTCTGCAGAAACACAGTCATATCAACCGACACAGAATTTTGATCTTTCATGTTACAAATTTGAATGATGTGTCTGTGATCAGATAATGGCTTCCTGAGAATGCAATTAAAACACTTCTAGGAATGATCGTCCTTCTAGGAATGATCATCCTTTTTGAATGGCGAGCATCACCTTGGCAATCAAATATCTTTATCCAGTATTTAAATGGGTCAGAACTTGCTTGCAATCTTTTTGCAACTGTGTAAAATGTAATTAAAATAAGGCTCTGTGACCATTAATCCCTGTATTTAATGCAACAAATTCAGCGACAATCTAAACAATTGTTTTCACAGACACTAAAAAAAATCGTCACTTTGAATGATTCATTGAACTTCCTCATACTGATTAGAGGGATTTCCTTACTTGTTTCTGCTTTTTATGGCTCAATGTAAGATCTTGGCTTTCACATACAAAGCCTCTTCACACCCAAAATAAGACATCTGGTTTAGGAGGGTTTATAGCTCAAGGGGCTGGAAAAGAATGTACTTAGCCAACTGGTACTAGCCTTTGCCTGAGACCATTCTCCTCCTCAACAGCTTTCGAAATTTGATCTCATCCCTAGGAAAATAGTAACATAATTTAGGAATGAGAAGAAGCTAATCATACATCAGGTTGGGTGTCACTAAAATGATGCTACTAGGTCTGAACAGTGGTGCTGTATCTCAGTCATGTTGCAGTCTGCTTTTCATTAAATGTGATGTGATAGATCTACTTTTCGCCATTAATCCCTGTTATGGGGACAACATTTGATTTTTATAACCTTTTGAGATTCATGTAAAACTGTGTTTGCTGACTGGGATGACCAGTGGCGTAGCACCAAGGGAGCGGGGGAGTGCGTGACACACAGGGTGTGCAGCCCTGTGGGGGCATGGCGGGGGCATTCCAGGACTTTCTGAGGTGTGGCAGGGGCTTGGCAGGGGTGTGGGGCGCATGCGTGCCCCAGGTGCAATTTCCCCTCACTCCGCCCCTGGGACTGACTTCTAGCCCCATGCTGCACAGCACGGTGCTGACACAGACATACATAGGATTGTGTTGTGCTGCAGGGAAAAGATATGAGAGTTTTGGAAGGAAAATCTCAAGTTGCAGCACAATATTGACCTCTGAAAGGAAAGAAAATGCCACACAGCAGTACAACATTTTAATACAGGGAAAGATTTATTGTTTGAATGGCAAATGTAGGCATCAAGTTCTAAGAACATTTCAGAGAATTATGGAGTTGGAAGGAGTCATACAGGCCATCTTGCACAACCCTCTGCTCAATGAAGGATCAGCCTAGAACATCTCTGATAAATGTTTGACCAGTCTGCTTAAAGATTGCCAGTGAGTGGGAGCTCACCTTCCCCATGCAGCTGATTCCACTGTTGCACTACTGTAAACATTTTTCCTAATATCCAGTTGGAACCTTTCTCCCCATAATTTATATCCATTATTGTGAGTCCTATCCTATTTGCATTGGATTCATCCTGTTGGCAAGTTTTACTGAACAATGGATTGACATGACCTCCATATATATAACTGCATAATTGTGTAACCTTAAAAAAAACCCTTCTAACTCAGCCATGCACTTCTTCAAGGAAAACACATCAGCAAGCACCAGTCTTTTTATCCCTTAATAATGATGCCCCAATCTTAATAATACTTCTTTTATTTTAAGGGTATCTACTTCTTCTCTCAGGTGCTGTGACATCACCTGTAGTTTTCTTTGTGAAAAAAAGTGGCAATTTGGCGAATAGGTTGTCCTGCAACATGTCTTCCAAGCCATTATACATAAATAGGCTATGAAGCTAGTATTCGTGGACTGGGGTTAGAACTAAAGGGTAACTGTGTTTTAAATCATCTGAATAAAGGAAATAACAGAAATCATTACTCTAATTCTAAGAGAATGAAACACAGGAAAGTAATTGGTAATTTATAGCTACTGATGAATGGATACTGCTGACAGTTGAACAGATATTTTGGCATGTGTTATCAGCTTGCCATTTATTTTAATCTACATACATCTCACTTCATGTATCAAAGCTAATTAAGAGCAATAAAATAAAGCTTTCTATCTATCCTTGCACGTTTATCAAGAAAAAATGTAATTTTTAAGCCCATCATGACTTGGTGACATGAGATGATAGCTTTTAAAAAGCAAATTCCAGAAACATTCAAAGATAATGGCCAATATATATTAGAAAATTAGTTTAAAAAATTGAGGTTGCAAAATAAACAGAACAACCTAGCAGATTTACTTTTTTTAAAAAGGGACCACAAAAAGACCCCAAACCACTGAACATTAAATGTTTATGGCACACAGTTTGAGATCATTCACCAAAAACAGCTCCCTTGACCTCAATGGAAATCTCTCCAATGCACGATAACCTCTCTTTACTGCTGTTTTTTAGTTTCCTAGGTATAATTTTCAAACCTGTCAGTTTTTACTTCTACACTGATTCTTTTTCATAACATTTTTGAAGTATAGCAGAAGCGTGCTTTATTGTATCACTTTAGTCTTGCAAACTGATTTCATATCAGTTTTGTGTGGATTGAAATTTGAAATTAGTTTAGTACTCTCTTATATATGTTGTGTTGTTCCACTTGCAAAGCTACAGATCTCTGAACACTTTAATTAGAAGTAGGATTCAATAACATTGTTATTATTGGTTACTAATATAAAGAATGCATAGAGTCACTAAGGCCAAATCTCTGTTCTGTGTCAGAATTAATTAAAATGATCTGGACAGATTAGAGAGCTGGGACAAAACTAACAAATGAATTTCAACAGAGATAACTGCAAGATTCTACACTTAGGCCGTTTCCACACAGGCCAAAAAAGCCAGTAAAATGACGGTAAAAACAGCATTATGGGTGAGGAGTTTGCATGGCCGCTGCTGCAGAAACGATACTGCAGCAATGCAGCAATGCTCCAGCGACCCCACAACGGTGTATTCGAAAATCACTGTATGAGTGAGTCTTTTCAACAATGGCGCTCTGCAGCCAGCATCATGCCAAGTGCCTGCCAGGAATCGGTGCCACAGAGCCCACTCCCCACAATGGCGGCTCACACTGGCCAATCCTGGCGCTAAATGCCCGTGACGTCTACTGTGGGGAAAAAGAACGCTGTTTGCAAAGTGCAGCTGTGCGAAGCACCATGGTTCAGCCTATGTGCTACCTGTCTACAGAGCACCCACCCATGCAAATGCTCCGTTGCTGCAGCATTGCCAATAACACTGACACCACAATGCTGTAATTGGCTGTGCAGAAATGGCCTTAGGCAGAAAAAATGAAATGCACGGATATAGGATGGGTGACACCTGACTTGACAACAGTACACGTAAAAGGGATCTGGGAGTCTTAGTAGACCACAAAATGAACATGAATCAGCATGACAACTGTGATATGGCAGCCAAGAAAGCTAATGCAATTCTGGGATGCATCCATAAGAGGATAATGTCTAGATCAACAGAAGTAATTCCACTTTACTCTGCATTCGTCAGACCTCACCTAGAGTACTGTGTTCAGTACCTGGAAAAGTGTCTGCGGGTACTATGAGATCCATGGGCATTACATTTGGATTGACAAATGATCTCAGGTCTGAACCAGGAGAACCTTTTTCAATACTACTACTTCAGTACTTCATTTGAAATATCACTTAAGATATTGAACAGTGGAAATTTTGATTTATAGGGGATGTAATAAGAGTCTTGTGTTATTATTGTAGGAGACAGCAATACACCGCAAACTAAAGCAACTCTGCTAATCTTTTGCATTAGATGTCAAAATTGATGCTAGAGTATTCCAAGAGCAAGACCTATTAACACATGCAAATTATGTACATAAGCTCCTCATGCTGTTCTGGGTAGATTTGCTAATGAGGATTTGATGAAAAAATGTTAAGACCTCTCCCTTGTGTAGGCAGAAATGCTCAGAATGAACATGCAATATAATGGGAAACATAATGATCAGATGGTGCATAATGGAGGTTGTCCATTTGCCTTCTACTAATTCTGCACAAACAAGCAATGATATTTACTGGGTATAGAAGTTGCCAGTTTCTCCCCCGGCCCCTGACATGACTCCTGTGACATTAACAGGTACCTAAGAGACAGAAATGCAACAGGCATAGCTTTTTCTGGCAAAGATGCAGTCGTTTGAAAAGCATCACCCATTTATTTTCTGGTTGTGAGATAGTTATTAAAGGAACAAAAATGTGGCTGGGGAAAAAAGACAAGAAGCTGACTGCAACCATGCTAATTTGTACAATTTAGTAATCTTTGCACTGCCGTAGAACATACAGGGAGGAGTCAGGTGACTCAGGTGAATTGCTGTGTGACTTGTTCCTTATCCCACTGTGTAAATTTGAATTGGACGAGGAGTTTCCCCCATCATTATTCTGTAAAGTGCCATGCAGATTAACAACAATATATAACAATATATATCGAAGAGATAGAAAAAGTGCAGAGAAGGGCAACGAGGATGATTGAGGGATTGGAGCACCTTCCTTATCAGGAGAGGCTGCAGCGTTTGGGACTCTTTAGTTTGGAGAGGAGACGTCTGAGGGGGAATATGATTGAAGTTATGCGTGGGGTAGAAAATGTTAACAGGGAGAAATTTTTCTCTCTTTCTCGCAATACTAGAACCAGGGGGCATACATTGAAAATGCTGGGGGGAAGAATTAGGACTAATAAAAGGAAACATTTTTTCACACAACACGTGATTGGTGTTTGGAATATGCTGGCACAGGAGGTGGGGATGGCCACTAACCTGGTTAGCTTTAAAAGGGGCTTGGACAGATTTATGGAGGAGAAGTCGATCTATGGCTACCAATCTAGATCCTCCTTGATCTGAGATTGCAAATGCCTTAGCAGACCAGGTACTCAGGAGCAGCAGCAGCAGCAGCAGCAGAAGGCCATTGCTTTCACACCCTGCACCTGGTGGGCCACTGCGAGTAGCAGAGTGCTGGACTAGATGGACTTTGGTCTGATCCAGCAAGCTTGTTCTTATGTTCTTATGTTCTTAACTAAAACAAAATAGTAATTTTGATTTGATGGCTGATCTTTAAACATATAAATTTGAACAGGAACTCCATCCAGTAATGTATTCCACCATAATCTATCTTGGCCTCAATCCAGAGGGCAGTCTGACAAGCTCCTTGCAGTTCCACAGGTCTTTGAATTCATCTTTCAGCTGTTGTATCCCCTGGTGTAATATGTAATATTGTTTGGTGGGCTGCCAATTTAATAATGAAAAGAGGAACTCACATTGGCCAAGCACAGGGGAACACTTAAAATAGCTCTTGGAAATGTGTGCAGAGATCCGTTTCCTCTGCTAAAACAAGTGGGAAAGCTATTCCATTCTAGGATCTCTAAGTACATGTTGGAGATCTGTGCTTAGAAAGGGTGCTGGGTTGAAGCTTCTGATTTTTATGATTCTGCAAACTAGCAACACACGCATTCCTCTGTGGACAAAATGAGAGCACAGTTCTTCTGAGAACTATGTAGTATAATATTTCCAATGAAATAGTTTGACAATGAACAAAATCAATACTTGATGAAATATTCTATGTATGTATAACTTTGGATATTGTATTGCTCTCTTCAGAATATTGAATATTGTATTGCTCTCTTCAGAATAACTTTGGATATTGTATTGCCCACTCTTCAGAAGCCTCTATGCCAGCATGATAAGAACATTGCAGATTTAGGATCCATTTCTGTATGTCATATCCAATACAGTATTTACAAGCATGCTTGTTTAGCAGATCATTTGTCCACGAACCAGTGATGTTTCAATCATTGTTATCTAGTAATGAGAGATATTCACAAAGAAGAATTTTAAAACTATTCAAACATTTTAAAACGAGGAATAGTGATCCTATTAAGTCTTTAATTCCTAATGTATTTCATTTTGATTTCAGTCAACGTATATTAATATTTTGAATTGAAAGCAAATGTAATCAGCTTGGTAGCATAAAACACAGGAATAACAGTATATGCTACGTGCCACTTGAAATGGCTGCTACAGGAAAATGTTAATTGGCTCATCCTGCCAGTTCTGGCAATATACAGTTTTCCTTTTTTCTCCTTCAGTGAGCTGTCTGTTAATAAATGCAGACCATTTCAAAATCTTATCTGCTTGGAGGACTGGTCTACTGCCTATTGAAAAGCTTTGGGTAGACCTGCCTCTGTGGTCCCAGTGCTATTCAGTGGGGGGTAGACCAGTCCTCTGAGTGACTAAGGCCGTTTCTGCACGACCCATTTATGATGGCCTGGGGCAAACAAAGCCCCCAGGCCGTCCACCGTCCACCTCGCCGCTGCTGCAATGCAGCAGCCGACCTATTTCTTCTTCCTTCCCCAGGAAGTGATCAAGCCGCCTAAATAACAACCGCACAAAGGGTTGTTGTTGGGGAAAGGCGTCTTCCCGGTCGCGAACAGCGCCCTGAAACGCTGTCTCAAATCTCCGCCCCTCCGCGGTGTCCTCCTGAAATTAAGCCTGCAGGGCGCCATGCAGCCCGCCCACACTGTCCTCCGACCTCCAGGTCCGGAGGGCAGCGTGAAGCGAGAACTCGCCCGCAGCGTGGCGCTGAAAGAAGGCACTGAAGCTGACTCCGTCGCGGAGCCGCCTGCCGTCTGCCGGCCTCCCTTAAGCCAAGTGTCTTGAAACGAAACCCGCCCCAGCCGGCAAGAACTCCTGCCGGCGATGAAACCTCCCGCAACGTGCAGAAACGGCCTAAGATTCTTGTATTCGCAACTGCATTTCATTGCAGACACTTCATTGAAAATTTTAAAAATAGGAAAATTCTACATTGCCAGAATTGACAGGATGAGCTGAGTACAACTTCGGGATGAAAAGGCATCCAGGATCGAGCCTGCAGAGCAAATGTCCTGGAGCAATCTTCAGCAAATGGAGGCAGGGAGAATTCCTTCAGTAGCACACAAAACGTTGGGAGCAAGTTGAGGAGGAAACTTGCTGGAGACCTTAATGGACAGGGGACAAACATAAGACGTCTTCTGAGCTTCTGAACTCCACACAGCTAGGCAGGAGACATCTTCAAGATGACTTCAAGGAAAAAAAGTCCTCCATCTAGTGTCTTCAAAATAAGCCAGAATTGACAGGATTGCCAGAATTGACAGGATGAGCTGAGTACAACTTCGGGATGAAAAGGCATCCAGGATCGAGCCTGCAGAGCAAATGTCCTGGAGCAATCTTCAGCAAATGGAGGCAGGGAGAATTCCTTCAGTAGCACACAAAACGTTGGGAGCAAGTTGAGGAGGAAACTTGCTGGAGACCTTAATGGACAGGGGACAAACATAAGACGTCTTCTGAGCTTCTGAACTCCACACAGCTAGGCAGGAGACATCTTCAAGATGACTTCAAGGAAAAAAAGTCCTCCATCTAGTGTCTTCAAAATAAGACAGCTTGGGCTGAAATAAGATGTCTTGAGGACTTCGTGGGGGAAAAGCTGTGCAGAGTTCCTCCCCAAGGCAGCTTTTTTTGGGGTAGAGCAGGTGGCTTTTTTTGGGCAGAGCAGGTGGCTACAGCAAGAAGGGGAGGCTGGAGACCCACATTCAGGGGAGCTTTGTATACAAGCCTTTATGCATTTAATTATTCATAACTACAATGATAGAACAATGAAAACTGAGTGGTATATCCATCTGAAATCTTTGGACTAGATTCAGCGCAAAATTTCCCTTTGTATAAGAGACCTTGTGCAAGTGGAAATGCAAGAAAAACACTAGTACTAAGTCAAACTTATTGAACCCCATTTGTATTTCCACTTGCCCAAGATCACATGCAACCAATTTTTGGGCCCTCTTAACACATAGAGAAGAAACGGCTAGGTATTGCAGAAGATCTTGCACAAACAGAACTGCGTTAAATTGATTTGTGTTTGTTCTTGTGTGTGGCTGGATTGAAATCTGTATGTGTATACATTTATAACAGTACCCTGCCCCGGCAACTGATGGGGGCAGGGGGCTTACCAGTAGCAAAGAGAAACCTAGACTGGTGACAACATTTTGCCAGCAACATAGGCATACTCTAGTGTTTGACCAAAAATATACATTTATTAAGATGTTTATGAGCACAATCCATGAAGTTCCCTTGTGTGACTGTTGTTGAAATTAATGTTGCTCTTATTCAAACCCTGTTTATTTTGTCACTCCCTGAGAGGAACTTCTTAATAGATTTAGTGAAATAGTGGCACACACTCATTTTAAAGTCAAAATGCATTGTCAGTGTAACTGAAAATGCCAACACCAACAAATTGCTGAGAAAATGTACTTAACTTTCAAAGTGAGAAAGGGGATAAGTAGGAGTTACCGATTTTTCGCTGTTCAAAAAGCAAGGTGACTTTGTTCTAATGTTCACATATCGATGTTGCAAAATTGTTTTGAGGTCTGTGTCTTTTGCCCAGTGTTCACTCCCAGCTGGGCTGAATTATTCCAAGATGATGATAATAAAAGTCAATGGCTATCAATGGCAGGATTTGCTAGGTCTTTTCTGCACCTTTGGATTGCCAGTGCAGGAATTCAGTTGTTACATTATTTCTTTCCTGTATCCTTTTGGGGGGAGGGGAGACCTGTTTTTGTTGTGTTTGTATTTGGGCCTGTTCTTCTGCCTCCCATCTGGAGATAGTGCACAATAATAGATATGACAGGTAGCCATAAAGGTGGCAATGGCAAAAATAGGTAATATTGAAACATGCTGCCTCAAAATTCATTGTCTGTGTAAGTCTGTCTGGTATTCACAGGTGGTGATTTCACAACACATCTTGTTTCAATGTAGATAAAGATGTTTGGCGGGAGTTACTGTATTTCAGTATCTGGCATGCTGATAAGAATGCCTCTTCTATAGCAAGAAAGCATTCATGCAAGAAGAAGATACACTTGCCCTTGTGGCGGTACCTCAGGATAAATCTGTGATTTAAAGAAAGGCTTTCCTTCTGATTTTGTCTTTGCAAATACCAAATCCTTGAGATACAGTTTTGGAATTTCAATCACTTGGAAACAATTACACTGTTATTTTTGGCAATATATGACAAGTCTGTGACCTGCTTTTTCAAATGCTTCTTCAAATATGTTTCTGCAATATATATACTATTCCCACAGTGACTCAAGTAAGTTACTGTGACTGCATTTTTTCCAGCATTAATGTTTTTAAAGTGAATTGTATACAGTGTGTACTAGAAAACACATGACAAGGAGACAAATTCTAAATGAGCATTTCTCTTGTAACAATCACACTTTCAGTTTCTTTTATTATTTGGGTTGAGTTGTCTGTTATGAAGACAATATACAGCATATAAAAATCACTTCATCAGGAATAGTTCGAAACAAGAATAGCAGCAGGCAATTTAAAGGTTTGCATATGCTTTATGAGCATTGATTAGCCTTAAAAGGATGAGTCTATGAATAACAAGCATCCTGACCATTTCTTTATGATTCCGTACATACTAACAGAATGGGATTCTACAATCAGCTGATACTGTCCATCAATATATGGCTGAATTAGTGGAAACTCATGATGTATATCGGTATATATTTTGATGGGTATACACTTTTGCATCATAACCACTCCAGAAAAGCACTGAGAGAAAAATATTCCCAAATTATAAATGGAACAAACAAACAAACAAGATGAAATGGCAGGCACAACTACCTTGTCATGACTCCTCTGTTCCCATTTGCACAGTGAATAAGAGGAGCAAAACACATCTATGTGTTACATTTCTACATCACCTTTCTTCCAGTATGAAACTTAGCTATGCATAGCATTCTCATGAGGTGCTCCTTCCAGCCAGGGCCAGCCCCTGAAATGCTCTGTTTCATCAGCGCACTGTCCCAAAATAAACAAGTATGACCCTACTTAGCACTAGTTTTAGTTTGTGCTTAGCACTAGTTTTAGTTTTAGCCTGCCCTTCCTTTGAGAAGCTGTAGTTTGGCATACATGATTTGACTTTTCCCCTGGCGACACATCTGTCAAGTAGATTAGGCTGGCAGAGAATGATTAGTAAAAGGTCAGCTAGCAAGCTTCATGACAGGATAGGACTTGAATGTAGCTCTCCCAGATCTATGATACTCTGTAACTGCTATAGCATGCTGACTCTATTACCTAGGGATGCCAACCTCCAAATGATACCTAGAGATCCCCTGGAATTACAGTTTGTCTTCAGGTTACAATGATCAGTTCTCCTAGACAAAATGGGTGCTTTGGAGGATGGACTCTATGGCACTGTACCCTACTGAAGTTCCTGTCCTCCCCTGGCTCCATTCCAAAATCTCCAGGAGTTTTTCAACTTGGATCTGGCAGTTCTACCCCCAACCCCTCTGGTGGTCAGAAGGACCTAGCAACCCCTACCATTACCCCACTCTATTCTGGTAGAAGAACTTATTATTTTTAAACTAGTATTAGCTGACTGACTTATCAGCAGAAAAATAAGAACATCCTCAAATCTAACAGTACTTTAAGGGAAATGCAATGACACTGGATTCTGGAAGGCATATTTCCTGAGGTGACTATGTGTCTAATCCCCAAAGTGAAGAAAAAGTAACTGAACCATGATTAGTACCTTTTCCTTTGGGCTGGGCTAGTCAGGCCAATGTTTATTTTTATTTGCACTGCATCTTTATTGCACAAGCTCTTTGGAGCTTGAATTTTCATATCCTTCCCTCCACATCATTTATCTGTTTTCTCATTCTTTGCATATTAGTCCCTTCCCCAGGAAGAGCATTAACCACTGCATTGGTTTAATATTTACTCCTCACACTGGCAAGATTGTTTTTAATATTTTGTGCAAAGATTAAACCATTCAGTCAGAGAACTTTCCTTGTGCTGCTTAATAAAGGCTGGTATTTATCTCCACTCCACAGTACAGAAGAAATTCCTCCACAGTATACCTTCCACCTGGGTAATCTTAAATTTCTGCATAATGGAGACAATGACAGTAACTGCAAAATAAGAAAGAGAGAGAATGCTGGTCCAGAAGGCATTGTATCTATTCAGGGAGGATGCATCTTGATTATTAATAGTTCTTCAATCCCAATGGAAACACATTATGTTTGTTAGTTATTGTCAAGCTCATCTTCTGCATTAAATAAGGAGCAGCAGCTACAACTGACAACAGAGAGGACTGTATTTCACAATGAGTAGAGAGATACAAATACAAAGAGGAAAGCTAGAGGGAGTTTATGATACTAGAAGCAATCCTATATTTCAGAACAAAAGACTCAAATGAGGCAAAACTGTGTCAGGCAAGGAAAGATGTGTATCTTTAATAACTGTAATGTTTAATGAAATTTCTGAAACAAAAAGGTATGATTTACAGGGAAAGGGGGTAGTTGAGAGCTTAAAATTTGGTTGTGCCTCTCCTCAGGTTAAATTCCCATTTTGGTCTGCTTCTGTTCACCTTTCTTACAAATAAAATTGTTAAGAATTAAGGCATCAGATTGTAGACATTACCATAGAATGGCTGTCATAGTTGATAGTCACAAAATGACTACTAATACTCAGACTGCTGAAGTCAATCACAAAACATTGCAAGGCTCCAAGCTGAGCATCCTTCTATGATGGATACAGCTGTTTCTTAATGGGTACTCCTTGTAGACACAAAGGTAATGTCTCCTGGGCTCTTATGAGGCATCTGATCCAATAAGGTGGAAGAATGCCTGGACTGGCACTTTGCTTTGTGAAAGGAGGACATGAGTGCCAAGAAACACATGTGATCATCTTGGCACCCACAGGCATTATGCTGGGGATTACTGTTATAAATAGCAGAAAATATCAGAAAGTATTTTTTATGTAGAAAGAACAATGCTAGGAAATACTTGACTGCTTTGGGTGGTTTATATAGGTAGCATAGTAGCACAATAAAGATTCTGTTCTTTGGATCAGAAAGTGTAAAGCCACATTTGAATCTTTGATTTTAAAATGTGAAGCATTTGTCTGTGTATTGGATATCAGATTTTAAAGTTTTAATCAAATGGATTCATGAGGAATGTTTTAAAAAGTGCTCTGATCTATTTTAGCTTTAGCTGGAATCTACAGGATTAGTGCCTGAATTACAGTTAATCACACAAAGACTTGCTGGCTATCCTGATAGCAATGTGAATGGCTATTAAGTTAGATATAGGAAGCTACTTTATATTGTGACAGCACAGAAATTGATATAAGCAAGAGAACTGCGTAATGAAGTGGTGTCTGGGATTGACACGTGCTCCTGGATTCACCTCTGGTGGTGCAGCTGGTGCAAGCTGGATTGGCAGGAGCCTTTGAGGAAAGAGGAGTGGATAGAGACTTTCTTAAGCAAAATGGGTTGAAAACAGGGCCTTTTAAGGATGTCCAAGGCTCATTCCGCACACGCAGAATAATGCAGTTTCAAGCTGCTTTCAGGGCTCTTTGAAGCTGTGCGGAATGGCAAAAACAGTTGTGAAAGCAGCTTGAAAGTGCATTGGCCCTGCGTGTCTTGAGGCAGCTAAGGGCTGAAGGGGTGTGGGGGAAGACCCTGTTGTTCCTGAGTTCTGAAATTCTCTAGGACCCAGCTTTGAGGTGGTTATGGGAATTAAGAAGCCTGGGACTTATCTGCCACCAGAAGACCCTTTTAAGGCAGCTCCAGATGGGGCTATGGAAAAAGAGCCAGACCACTCCCACAAAAATCAGGATAAACCAGAACCCTCCCTTCTTCTCTTTAAACCAAGGCTCACTGTAGGGTAGGCTTGAGAAAAAGTAGACACTGGAACATGCTGCAGCCTAGATTCTGATGTCAAAATGTATTTTGTCATAAATATTTCAGAATCTGCATATATAACTTATTCCTCTCTCTTTTGACATTTCAACAAAAACCCTGCTTTTGTCACTGCTGGAAAATCTTTTGAAGCAAACCATTTTCCCCTGAAGAGATTATTTTGCAGCTTTTAAAATAAATAAATATTCATCATCTTTTCTTCTTTGCATACCTAAGGCTTGGTTCTGGGTTACTTTCAATTAGATCATTTATTGATGGAGATCAAAGATTTTAGTTGCAAGTTATGCTTTTCTGGCAATAAATGCTTTTCTGGCAATAAACAGATACCATCTGTTATCTATTTCATTCTACCTCTTAAAAATACACTGGGAACATCACCTTTCTCTTCTGGAATACTTTTCTTTTATGATTACCTTTAAAATATAAAAACAATTATGTGTGTGTGTGTGTTCTGCTGAGTCACAGCTGACATGGTGACCCCATAGGGTTTTCAAGGCAAGAGAAGTCCAAAGGTGGTTTGCCGTTGCCATGCCATTGCATGGGTTGACAGATTTCTGAGAGAATTGTGACTGGTCCAAAATCACATGGAGAAGTGGGGACTCCAAATTAAAGTGTGCTGCTGTTAATCACTACACCACGCTGGCTCTCATATAAAACAATTACAGTACAAAAATCCACAGCTAATAACAGATATGCAATTGACATTGTTCAGAACAAATAATATCCGCATAATGTATTTTAATAAAGCTAATAAAAGGCCAACATCCCAACAGAATACAGGACTAGGATATGGGAGATGCAGGTTATAATCTCCACTCTGTCATACAAATTCACTGGGTAACTTCAGATCAATCACAGTTTCACATTTCTAACCTACCTCACAGGATTATTCTGTGGATAAAAATGGATGAGAAGAGAGAGATAATGAGTTGTTGTTGTTGTTGTTGTTTGTTGTTGTTGTTGTGTGTCAAGTTGCTTCCGACTCATGGTCTGTCTCTCTCACTGGGATCCAAGGCGAATCACAAGCATGACAAAAATACCAATCAGTAAATTGATTGCAAAATTTGGTACAGTCAATCAGTAGAAAGATTACAAGATACGATAACATTTGAGTCGAATAGCAAAGATTTCTAGTAAAACAAAATAGTACAGTTGGGCTGGAACTATAGAAAAAAGGAGTGGGAGTAAAAAGAACATCAAAAGCAGGAAGCCAGCAAGGGAAGCGGTAGGCCCGTTAGATGACAAAGGAACAAAGGGTGTGCTAAAAGATGGCAGGAGTGCAGAGAAGCTGAATGAATTCTTTGCATCTGTCTTCACCCAAGAGGAGGTGTGAGAACATTCCTGCACCTGAACCAAGCTTCTTAGGAGGCTGATCCGAGGGAACTAAGCGAAGATAGTGGTAGACAAGGAAGAAGTTCTGGCAGCCATTGATAAACTAAATGTTACCAAATCCCCTGGCCCAGATTGCATTCACCCAAGAGTTCTTAAAGAGCTCAAACATGAAATTGCTAATCTTCTCACTTTAATATGCAACTTATCCCTGAAATCAGGCTCCATCCCTGAAGACTGGAAGATGGCCAATGTCACACCAATCTTTAGAAGAAGGATCTAGGGGGGACCCGGGAAATTACAGGCCAGTCAGTTTGACATCAGCTAGCAGTACCTGAGCATATTTGTAAGTGGATCACAAGCTTCCTAACAGATAGGAAACAGCAGGTGAAGCTAGGAAAAATTACATCAGACACCTGTAAAATGAGCACAGGGGCCCCCCAAGGCTGTGTACTTTCACCACTTCTCTTCTCTCTGTATACCAATGACTGCATCTCCAAGCGATCCATCTGTTAAAATGCACTGAAATTTGCAGATGATACAACGGTGATTGGTCTCATTGAGACAACGATGAAACCATACAGACGGGAGGTTGAACAACTAGCCTCGTGGTGCCACTGGAACAATCTAGAACTGAACACGCCAAAACCGTAGAAATGGTGGTAGATTTCAGGAGAAACCCTCCTATCCTACTGCTCCTCTCACAATACCCTAGACAACACAGTATCAATAGTAGAGACCTTTAAATTTCTAGGCTCCATCATGTCTCATGATGACCTAAAATGGTCACCTAATATCAAAATGTCATCAAAAGCAACAAAGAATGTTCTTTCTCATCCAACTCAGGAAATGCGGCACTGCCCAAAGGCTGCTGATACAGTTCTACAAGAGGAATCCCGAGTCTGTCATCTGCACCTCTATAACCGTGTGGTTTAGTTCTGCAACCAAACAAGATCCACCCAGATTTCAGAGAATAATCTGCACTGAGAAAAAACAATTCCTGCTAACCTGCCTTCATTGAGGGACCTGTATACTGCACGGGTCAAAAAAAAGGGCTGTGAAAATGTTACTGACCCTGCATCCTGGACATAAACTGTTTCAACTCTTACCCTCTAAACGTAAATACAGAGCACTGCACACCAAGACAACTAGACATAAGAACAGTTTTCCCGAGAATGCCATCACTCTGTTAAACAAATAATTCCCTCGATAATGTTAAACTATTTATTATATACTTATTATATAATTACTGCACTACTTTTTTCATCATTCCTATTACCCATCTCCTCCCACTTATGACTGTATGACTATAGCCTGTGCTGACATTTTATTTTTTTTTATTTTATTTTATGATTTTACATTTTATGTTTTCATTACTACTGATTGTTTCCTGATTGCTTACTAGACCTATATGACAATCATTAAGTGCTGTACCTTATGATTCTTGACAAATGTATTTTTCTTTTATGTACACTGAGCGCATATGCACCGGAGACAAATTCCTTGTGTGTCCAATCACACTTGGCCAATAAAGATTCTATTCTATTCTATCTGTTCCTGGTAAATTAGTAGAATCTATCATTAAAGATAAAATTATAAAACATGTAGAAAAGCAAGACCTGCTGAGAAAGAGTCAGCATGGCTTTTGCAGAGGCAAATCCTGTCTTACAAACTTACTAGAGTTCTTTGAGGGTGTAAACAGGCATGTGGACAGGGGTGAACCGGTGGACATTGTCTACTTGGATTTCCAAAGGCTTTTGGGCAAGTTCCTCACCAGAGACTGTTGAGAAAACTCAGCAATGAAGGAATAAGAGGGGAGTCCTCCTATGGATTAAAAACTGTGGTTGAGGAAACAGAAACAAAGTGGGTGTAAATGGGAAGTTCTCACAATGGAGAGATGTATGCGAGGTGGTATTTGGGATCACGTTTGGGACCAGTGCTCTTTAACCTATTCATAAATGATGACCTGGAAGTAGGGGGGGCGTGTGGTGGCCAAGTTTGCAGATGATACCAAATTATGTAGGGTGGTGAGAACCACAAAGGATTGTGAAAAGAGCTCCAAGTGGACCTTGATAAATTAGGTGAGTGGGCTCCAGAAATGGCAAATGCAGTTCAATGTAGCAAAATGTAAAGTGATGCACATAGGGGCAAAAAATCCAAACTTCACATGCCTTCCAGGGGTCAGTGCTATCAGTCTGAACCAGGAAAGGGATTTAGGAGTCTTAATTGATAGTTCCATGGGAATGTCAAATCAATGCATGGCAGCTGTAAAAGGCAAACTCTATGCTGGGGATCATTAGAAAGAATTGATAATAAAATTGCAAGATTGTCATGCCCTTATATAAAGCAGTGGTGTGACAGCACTTGGAGTACTGTGTCCAGTTCTGGTAAGCCACATCTCCAAAAAAGGATATTGAGGGAGATAGAAAAAAAGTGCAGAGAAGGGCAACAAGGATGATGATTGAGGGACTGGAGCACCTTCCGTGAGGGAGAGGCTGCAGCGTTTGGGACTCTTTAGTTTGGAGAGGAGACGTCTGAGGGGGGATATGATTGAAGTCTACAAAATTATGCATGGGGTAGAAAATGTGGACAGAGAGAAATTTTCCTCTCTTTCTCACAATACTAGAACCAGGGGGCATTCATTGAAAATGCTGGGGGGAAGAATTAGGACTAATAAAAGGAAACACTTCTTCCATAGCGTGTGATTGGTGTTTGGAATATGCTGCCACAGGAGGTGGTGATGGCCACTAACCTGGATAGCTTTAAAAGGGGCTTGGACAGATTTATGGAGGAGAAGTCGATTTATGGCTAGCAATCTTGATCCTCCTTGATCTGAGATTGCAAATGCCTTAACAGACCAGGTGATCGGGAGCAACAGCCACAGAAGGCCATTGCGTTCACATCCTACATGTGAGCTCCCAAAGGCACCTGGTGGGCCACTGCGAGTAGCAGAGAGCTGGACTAGATGGACTTTGGTCTGATCCAGCTGGCTTGTTCTTATGTTCTTATGTTCTTAACAGCGCAAGCAAATATCTTCTGAAGGCGAAGAAAACTACTCTTTTGAATATGCTATATATAACAACTAAAGTGTAAATGTTACGGGCAAAAAAAAAGACGTGATGATCAGAGCTTCCTGAGACAGCAGAAGCTGAAACATTAAACTTCTGTTCCGTTTGATTCTTTTTGTATAGCATGGTGAGTTACTAGATAAGATCTGCTTGAGGCCATGCATAGATCATGTTTCTTCAGAAAGTTGTTTGGCAAGACTTCTCAAGCTCTGGTGCCATTACACATGTATTGCCAATGTTTTCAACAAACTAAGAAATTAATTACAATTTTGTTTGCGTAGGAGAAGCAATTTCTTGTTTCTCCTCTCTTTCCAGTAGATTAGCTTTGATAGCTCTGTGTTTTGATGTTCTTTCTGAGTCATTAAGAACAATTACTGATTTTTGGAGAAATAGATCATGTGGCTTGTTTCTGTGCTTACAGAAGAGATGAAAATATGAGGCAAAGTCAGGTTCTCCAGAGATACTTTGGTTGTCTCTGTGTCAGCCCTTTGTTACACTGATCAACATGTTGCAAGCTCAGAAGTTTTGTACCTCTTTAAAATACCATACTTGCTGCTTCCCAGTGAGAAAAAGACCATGGGTCCACACAAAGAGTTAGTTTTCCTGGTATTAACAATGGCCTTTCTATTGCGAAAACGCACTTTGAAACACACGAGTCGTTTGGGAGGTATTTACAATATGGAGAATGATTATTCTTTATGAGACATTGATGGAATGGAAATTGATTATATTATCATGAAAATGCACAGATATAAAAATATTGAAGATATGGATTATTCATTTTGATGAACCTTGCTTTATGGACTATTGAATTTATAAACTGATTATTCTATGCTATATTGATCGGATGTACAATTATTGTGTATGAATTTGGATTTATAAAAAGGAGGCAATAATATATGTGTATATAATGGACAAATTGACTCGCTGTCTATTTAGTGTGTGACGGGATATCATCCATGCCATAGAAGAAAAACCATCCCCTTTTTTCTTTTGCACAAGTGCTCTAGCGTTACTGAGCAATTACATTGAAGCAGCAATTCAAAAAATGTTTCCGCTTCCACTTCTACCATTGAGAATTACCCACACAAAATGGAAGCAACCTGAAGAAACTGAAGTATGTAGCCCCCACAACACATTTTCAGCCAAATTAGAGCTGCAGTGATCATTACTGTGGCAATCCCCTGTCAATTTCTTCCTGCAAAAGCAACATGGTGTGGCAAAAAATATATATTAGGCAATGCAACTTAAAGGATTCATCTGAATGTGAGGTGCAGAGGATATGAAATGCAATTGAGGCTGTGTTTTACAACACACCTCAGTACATTTAATGGCATTCTCTGATTACTGCCCTTTCTCCAGTAATTGAGAGATTTTAGTTCTCAAACTGGGGGAAAACAGTTGCAGATTGTGGAAACCCAGCCTGTTACATTAACAGCTACTGCATAAGCATGAAGCTGCTTGGTATGGTTCCATGCTCCAGTCAAGCTTCAACAGGGTATATTATGGTGATCTGATAAGGAGCTTGCCTTGTGTGTTACTGAGACAGTATGAATAAGAAAAGTGCACCTGGTAATTATGTTCATGTTGAAGTTTTCAGCATGACTAATTTTGAAGCTACTGTTACTTGGGTCCTTTCATATATAAGTGGAAAACCAAAGCAGCTACTTTTCTATGACTTCTAGTACAATAATACACCTGATAACATGAAGCACAATGAGTGGGTCAGTTGGTCTTCCTATCCAGTAATTCACTTCAGTATTATGTCATCTGACTGTTTATTCATGACAAAGGAAGAGGGCATAGGAAAGTCATAGTGCAAGAACCATAAATATTCTTCAATTTTTGTTTATAAGTCTAAATAGTAGGTCATATATGCATCGTCATCTCTTGATAACTGCAGCATCAAATTCTTTAGTATGCTGTTATCTCTTTTGCATGAAATTCTAGGAATGTAGAGTCAGAAAAACTCCAGATCTGTTTTTTCCCATCAGTCCTTTCTTCTCATTCCATTTATCGGAATATATCTGATCATTGCAAGTTTCCCAGCTATTGTTGTTGCCATGGTGCTGGAATATGCAAAAACAACAGATATGTAATCTTTTTGTGGAATCTCAGTATTACGACTATCTTATCAACTCAGAGATCAGATTTGATTTGCAATTTTGCATTGGAGATGAAAGCAGCAACAATTATTTGGCAAAGACTTGTCAAAGAAAAAGAGCAGCATTTTCCTTACTCTTTGTAGAGCATGTGGAAGTCACATTTCCCCTGCAAGACATCCTTCCACAAAAGGCAGCAAATAAGCCTTTGTCCTGTTGCCATGGTAGATGGATTTTGCCTTTTCTTTGTATCCTTCTCCACTGACCAGCCCTTGAAAGACCTCAGGCATAGTTTTTTTCACTCACTCCTCCCTTCTTTCTATAGAATTTAGGGTAATGCATAATTTTCATTTGTTTCTAAGCTGGGTGTTCATTTTACCCAACTTGTTATTCAATACCTAGGCATGTTCCAGATGTTGCTGTAAATCTTTAGACTTTAAAATGAATGAAAAGCAAATACATATTAACATAGCAAGGCATTTCTAGTTAGTCCAGCAGTACTTTCAACAGACATTGCAAAAGATAATACTGATGGCCCAGTGATCTGATTCAGTGAATTCCTTTGCATCTTAGCATAGCGCTGGATACATCATCTTCATAGCAGATTGGAAAATAGCAGTTAACATAGATAGATTCTGCATGGTGGAAATATAACAGGTCGACGGAGGGAAATATCCTGGTTTGGGAAAGAACTTCACATGGGTCCCTTCCCTAAAGTGGGATTGGCCTGTCATATTTCCCTCAACCCAGGTTTTTCAAAAATTGCCAAAATCACCACACATGTAGCTAGGAAGATACACACCTTTGGATGTGGATGGGACATATTGCTTTGCTCTCTTTTGGGACAGATTTTTTTAATTTTGTATATTACAGTGTTAAGGGGAGATTGCATGCTTCATGTTTGCATGTGTCATCCTTTCAAAGCCCAACACTTTTTTTTCCATGCTGGAGAAATGGGAGGGAGAGGTCCTGCTTGGGCTCTTGGGGTTGCTGTAGATTCTCCACCAATTTGAAGCGTTCATTTAGTAGAGGGCGGGATTGGGTAGAAGGAGGGGTGTGGTGATGGAACAGTCAATCAGAATGCAGGAAAAATGGAATGTTGCACCAGCATTAAAAACCCAGCCCAGCCTTAAAACATAGACCATACCAACTGAACACTGAAGGCTTAAAAATAAATTTCTGTGATAACTAAATTGTGTTAAAAGATGAAAATTAAGTGTCTGAGTGAATATTTGGGTCTGGTGCATTAAAGAAAGGCAGGCAGGTTCCAGGTGGGATGGGCATTCCATAATTGAGATGCTGAAAAGCCCTGCCACTGGCTGTCTCACACCTCACATCTGAAGAGAGCAGGACTTGTGAGAAAGATCTTAACTAGTGTGTTGGCTCCCAGTACTTAAAAAATGGACTGAAAACCCCAGCTGCAATACAATGCACTCAATCACACCTTTGCATAGCAAGTCCCACCCAAACACTTAATGATTGGTTCCCCACCCTGGGACATGGACAATGTACCACACTAAACTTTCCCTTCTAACTTAGACACAGTGTGAAACAGACTTTTCTCTGTGATACACCTCTGAAGATGCCAGCCACAGATGCAGGCGAAACGTTAGGAACAAAATCCACCAGACCACGGCCACACAGCCCGGAAAACCCTCCAGAACCACCAGTCCTTCTGGTCACCTAGCCTCAAGCCATTTCAAGATAAGAACCAGCATTTTGCATTGTGCTGGGAATCAAATGGACAGCCAGTAGAGATCTTCCTTTACTGGGGTGATAGAGTCCTTGTATCCCATTCCTGACAATAGTCTGGCTTTTACATTTTGGATAATATGAAATTTCAGGACCTTTTCAAAGGCAGTCTCATGTAAAAAGACTTTTACTACTTGGAGTCCTCCTTTACCTTTTTGTAATGATTTCTGACCCATCCCTCTTCCCATTACTCCAGTCAGATTTCACATGTCAGAGCTCCCACCAAACCCTCTTCCGCTTTCTTAATCTCTGCTTTTCTCTTATTTTCCTCTCTGTCTTGAGATCAGTTTCAAGGTTTTGATGGGCAGGTGCTATCATTCCCCCTCCCTCCCTTGTTCTATTCATTTTACTCAAGAAAGATATCAGGAAAACTCAAATGCTATTTTAAATGAGGAAGCTCATTAAATCATTTTAAAATCATTTTTGCAAGGTTTCTGAAGCATGCATTGCTGTTATCTGCCCACTGGGTGATTGTGATTATATACTGTGAACTAACTCTAATGCAGTAATGCTTTACATTGGATTTTTAAACTGGCAATTAATAGCAATCCTTCAAAGTGTGCATTTTCCAGCACACCGCTGAAAACCATTTAGTGTGGTACACTGAGGGAGAACACATCTTATAAAGTCTGAAAATCAAATTAGGAAGCACTCTACCAAGAGAGTAATAAAATTTATCCCTCCCAAGGTTGAGCAAAAACTTTAAATCAGCCCATCAGAATTTTGTTTACTGGGCAATCTGTTTTTATATGCATGATTGACATTTTCATAAAACATCTGGTAAACCATATGCTGTATGGTATGTTCTCTCTGTCACACACACACACACACACACACACACACACACACACACACAAACACACACACACACACACACACACACACATCACCACAAACATTACCAACTGTTATTCAAAGAAGTGTTGGTTGTTTGAAAGGTAAAGGAGATTAATCATTCACATATTGCTAGCAATATGTAGAACACACAATAATTATTCTGTTTTCTAAGTCACAGCTTCTATGTCTTAGTTATTTACAGTTTTATTCCTTCTTTTCTTTAGAAAAATGTAAAGTGGTGTACAAAATAAAATTATTTCAAAGAGTTCTAAAATGCTGAAAACAATAATTTATTTTTAAATGATAAATTTTATCCAACGAGGGTAATGGTAATATAAAAGTAATTTGATAAAACAATAAATAGTAAAACAAAAATATAAAAAAATTTAAAACTTAACTAAAAACATTCTAAGCCTCTGGCTCAGGCAGCCTCAAAACTCTCTAGAATAACTTTCACAGCCTCTATGAAATGTCAGGAGAATAAGAACACCCTGATATCTACTGGGAAGCTGTTCCATAGACATGGGGCAGCCAGTGAAAAAGTCCAATTGCCTTAGCCAATGGGGGTACTGATAAAAGTCCCTGCTTCCACGTGGGGACAGTATTCGGATGGAAGACCTCCATGGAATACCAGAAGCATGATACAGAGGCAACTAATGACAAACCACTTCTGAGCTTTATTTCCCAAACCACTTAAAGATATATACCATTGTAAAGGACATGTAGACTTTATTGGGGGAATGCATATTTTAATCCATTTGTTCCTCTGCCTTTGAACTGATTAATCAATTTAATACAATTGCATACGACCAAAACATCAAATTCCTTTCTGAGATGTGTTCTACAGTTTTAAAAACACTTTCATGAAAAGAGAATCCCAGATTGTCAAAGAACCCTTTTCTTCCTGTTCATTAATACTGGAGCGCAGCAAGACCGAGGCAACATTTTAAAGGGAACCCCCCCCCCCCCGAAGCAACAACATGAATGCTCTTGATTTTCAGTCCCACAATTTAAAAAAATTATTCTCATTCACTAAAGCCGCTGATCAAAATGAGCAACCCTACTGTGAAGTGGGGATGGGAGAGGCAATTTCACTGCTTGCCCTGGGTATCATTTTTGGTAGATGCATCCCTTGTCAAGACAAACATCTGGCATGTTTGGATGGGTTGAGTCAGATACAAGGAAGCATGCAAAGTATGCATGTTCAAATAATTTGTGAGATAATTTTGAATGTTCAGAGTGCAATCTACGTTTTCCAGAGTTTGAGGGTTCTTTTCACAAGTTGTGATCAAATTGCAGTTTGAGCAGAGAAGTATTAACTCCATTGCTGCCAGTAAGTGAAGGGCTTGAAAGGCTGCATTTACTATGGGACAGTAACTGCAGCTCCTTTTCAGTAGGCTTTCACAAAATGGAGTACTGCTAGGTCTAGTGCCATCAAGATGAGGTGAACTTTTGTCAGCCCTGTAGGGAGTTGAAGGTAACCACAGCTAACCTTGCTTTGCTTCTGAGAGCTGACGAGATTGAAGAAGAAGAAGAAGAGTTTGGATTTATATCCCCCCTTTCTCTCCTGCCGGAGACTCAAAGGGGCTTACAATCTCCTTGCCCTTCCCCCCTCACAAAAAACACCCTGTGAGGTGGGTGGGGCTGAGAGAACTCCGAAGAACTGTGACTAGCCCAAGGTCACCCAGCTGGCGTGTGTGGGAGTGTACAGGCTAATTTGAATTTCCCAGATAAGCCTCCACAGCTCAGGCGGCAGAGCTGGGAATCAAACCCGGTTCCTCCAGATTAGATGCACGAGCTCTTAACCTCCTACGCCACTGCTGCTCCCGGCATGTTTGACCACAGAGATCAGGGCCTAGTATACCAAAATGAAAATGTATTTGTGCTCTCAGTGGATACAAATATATTTCAGTATGTAGACAGTCCTGCTACTTATTCCACACAAAATAGCATAATTGATACTCTTTTTACAAAACTTCAAAATCCTGGATGTTAGTTTGATTACAGGGAAAGAGATAAAGGTGAACTAATTCATTAACATTTTAGTTCTTGAGATTATACTATAAAAGGATTTTATAGTAAGGATTTGTTGACCTGAAGTAAAATGCTTGAGCTTGACAGGAAATTGCAGCTCTGGCCCTTTCTGCAAGGGCGGGTGAGCGGAGGTGCACCAGCATAGTTAATGGTGGTGCACCCCCCCAGGCACTGTTCACATGAACACGGGCCGCACCACTCTTAGGTCTGTCTTACCTCGATTCAGCTGCCGGCGCTCTGTGAAGGCCAGGGGACATGCCCCCAAGCTATGGCGACGCCTCCGTGGTCGGAGGCCAGGAGGTGTGTCCCCTGGCCTCCGCAGAGCGCCAGCAGCCGGGACAAGGTAAGACGGGACTGGGAGAAGCACAGGGAAAATGTCGGCTTCCCTCTGGTGCCGTTCGCTCGGCACCGGGTGGAAGCTGGCATTTTCCAAAATATTCGCTCAATGAGTGAGTCCAAAAAACGCTATTTGGGGGGAATGCACCGCTGCCACTGCACTCCAGCATTGACAGAGGTGCGGACACCTCCCCCACAACTGTGTTTTTACTGGCCCCACACCGCTCTACATGGTCCATGTGGAAGGGGCCACAGTGAAGCTCAAGGGATTTCATTTATGAGACCTGTGTAAGCTTATCGATAGGCAGATTAACATTAATGCTACTGAGATCACATAGAATAGAACATTGAACAAAAAAAGTAAGTTCAGGGGAGTTCCATGATAGATTATCATATAGCTCACGAGAAGCAATAATCATGAAGGATAAATAAATCAAATGGAGTACCTGCAGGGCCAAACTGAAGATTGACTTCTTTATAATTTATTCTAGAACCATGTATCCTATAAAAACAATAAGCACTGAACAAGTGAAAAAGACACATTTTAGTGGGCAGGGATGTAAAGAATAATTGACATTCCTATGCATTATTTATTTGAGTGGTATTTTGAAAAGTCAGAAAAAGAGCAGTAAACCCTAGCTTGCTATTTGCTTGCATTTATTGTACGTATGGGGAGCTCTGTCATTTGTTTTAATGCATTCAGCATTTCAGGAGGTGACAAGGCACACAAAGTTTGACTTTGTTCCAGGATGTTAATGTAAACCTTTCAACATTTAGTTAGCATTTATCTGCTAATGAACTGGAAGAATCTCTATAGCTTACTTCTTCTTGCTATTATTTCCACTTCCACTTCTGCAAGCACATTAGTATATCCAGACGCTGTAACTTACTGATATTTTCTACTTTATTTTGCATGTGAGAGTTAGTAACCTGTTTTCTAACATGTCCTGCCCACTGTAAATAAATTTTGGTGCCCTGCTCTGTAATAGGTTTATGAATTGCTAGCTGACTGGCCTTTTCTCTCTACGGCTACTTACACGAACTTTTATGTCCCCCATGTATCGTATTAGCATAAATGCACATGGTCCTGCATAACTAGCTTGTGGAGCAACTTGATGTCCATTCTTTTCCCTTGGATTAACTGCAGATCACTCTGGGCAGAAACTTAACTCCAATAGATAATATTGACTGTACTGTCAGACGTTGACAGTTGGTGTAACATATTAGGGAAGAATGTGAGCCATGAGGTCCCTGGGATCCCTGGTTCAGTGGTAGAGTACTTGCTTTGGATGCAGAAGGTCCCAGGTTAAAAGGATCAGGAAGTAACTGATTTGAAAGGCCTCTACAGAGACCCTGGAGAGTGATTGCCAGTCTGCCTCATTACAAAGGAGCTTTATGGGTTCATGTGTCTAAAAATCTCTGAAACGTGTTTAATATATACAACTGATCAATAGTTCTAGTGGATCTAATTCTCCAAAGACAGAAAATCCTTTGATCATAATTCTCACAGTGTTAGTTTTCCAAATTAAACCCAGCCATTGGCCAGATGTGTCTGGACTTCTTGAGCACTGTTTTATTACAATGAACATTAAATAAACAATCCGTGAGAGGGGGCCAACTTATTGAACTGATGTTTTTGCCTTGTTGCGAAGGCTTGGCCATAGCTTAAAGTAAAAGGCAGGTTTATTATTATTGATCGGCTGTATTTATACCCCACTTTCTTCTCCAACAGGAACCCAAGGTGGCTTACAACATTCTCCCCCTGCCCATTTTGTCCTCACAAAAGTCCTGTGAGATAGGTGAGGCAGGGAGAGACTGGCTGGCTAAAAGTCATTCAGCAAGCTCCCATGGCATAGTGAGAATTCAAACCTGGGTCTCCCAGATCCTGCTTCAATGTCTAACCACTACACCATGCCAGCTCTCTTCACAGCTTCATCTGTGTCCATTTCACTCTAACAATCAAATTACAGCAGAATCTTAGGCAAGTCACTTAGTCCTACTTCCTTTAGCTGTAAAGGCCTAATAATAGTAGGGAACTCTACAAGACTTATTAAGATATGTAATAATTTATGAGTAACACCTCCACTTAATTAAAGGTGCTATTTAAATGCTAAGAATTTCAGTGTTTTGATTGGAATAAATGAGGGTTTTGATTGGAATAAATTTACTATAGCTTATCACAGACATTTTCAGCAATATTTCAGGCAAAGATGCTTTATTTATGTATTCACTTTTAAATGCCTTCCTCCCAGCAAAATGGGATGCACAGAAGTTACATCTAGTAGACATGAAATTAATACATGGCTGAAAAATTCTCTCCTCCAAGAACCAGAGTTTTTTAACTCTGCTATAGCTCATTATTACAACGTACGTTCTAAGCTATGTTTCAGCCAAATGCACATATTATGACAAGTATTCTCAATAATATCCCTTACATACATAATCTAAGACATAAACATATGTCCTTTACTCCAACACCTGGTATTGTTAAGCAAACATGTTCAACACATTGATGAGAATGGGATTTCTATTTGACTGATGTACACATCTAACACTTTCTGTGTGTAGGCTATGAGTACAGTAATCCCACGCACACTTACATCTATAGTAAAATTAAGGCTAAATGAGGCCGTAAATTGTGTCACATTTAAGAGGTCCCATAGCACTTCCAAAAATGGCACATTATAGTTCACTCTTAAGCAGTGTTATATTCTTTTATGTCTACTGAAGTCGGTACCGAATTGTCGGTTGTACAATTGTTGTAATTGTACAACAATTACAAATATTGTAAAGGTGTAACTTTGCTTAGGACTGCAATATTAATGGCTTTTAGTAATGTGTTTGTATTCAAAGGCCCTGGCTGTAGCTTACCTAGCATAAATCCAGTTCAGATTAATGTAAGGGCATGCCTCTCCAGCAATATTGCCTGTCATTATAATGACTTATTAAGGTAGGCTGAAAGACTTTAATGATGGAGTATATAGGTCTATTGATCCAAACTCCACTGCCCCCTCCATCTAGATTCCACTGTCCCTATTTATGTGCTATATACAATACCCTCACATGCCATCATTGCATGCCATTTGGCTGTAGGAACAGGTAATATCCTATTTGCCTCAACCCATAGGACTATGCAGAGCAACATCCTAAATCAGCAAAGGTTATATACTAGGGGAACAATCATTTTTCATGATTACCCACATGATTACCTTGCTAGTGCAGCAGCCCAACTTTGGAATTCATTTCTGAAAGCATTCATGCATGGCCTGCAGTTTTCTTTTCTGTAAGTCTTGCTGTTCTAATTTTCTGACACATATTCTTGTTTCTCTGAGGCTTTGCTGAGCTCATGGATGCTTCCTGAATGAGGTCAGTCTACAGTGCTTCTGTTCTCATTTAGTTTAAAGTGTTGGAATGCTTTGAATTCTCTGGGATTCTTTAAAGCATTTGTCATAATCATATGAATTGTCATGGGAATTATTCTCATTTATTAGCATTAATAAGTAGGTTATGGGAATAAAAAGTGGCCCAATAATGTACTCTACAATAGAAATCATTAATAGCACAGTAACCACGTAGGCTTATCAGTCATTTATATCTGTTAATAATTATGAGCTATTCACATTCACTTTTTGCCCTTGTTATACTACAGTATGTAGTTATGGAGCACTCTTGATGTTTAAGGCCTGAAATTGCGGTTTTCATTCTCTGAAACACATTTAGCCCTTGAAAGCTAATCAAATTCTGTCTTGTAATTTAAAGCAAAGGCTGTTTCTGCACAGGCACATCATTTCAATTCCCACATCAGGCAAGTAAGGTGAGGGGCTGAGGGGTTGGGGGGGGGGTTGGGGGAGGCAGAGAGGTATTGTGGGTTCAATTTCCAGGAATTCCAGTTAATGAAGCTTGGTGCTGGGAAAGGCTTCAAGAACGATTTCTAGTCAGAGTAGGCTGTACTGAGCTTGGCTGGTCAACAATCTGATTGTGTAAAGCAGCTTCATTTCCCAGGAGTGGCAGGGGATGTTCAGCACCCTTTCCCACTTAAACTGTGATCAATCTGGGATAATGACACAGCACATGGATTGCTGGTGCCTTTGAGATCTACAATCATACATCTGTTGCCATCTGAACTATTAACTTAGGAGAAATCATTAATCTCCATGGCACGGAAGTGAATAACAAATGTTTAGTGCAACTGAAACGACAGTATGCTTTTATAGTACCATCATCATGAGCAAATGTGATGCTGCTAAAGTATTTTGGCTCTTTCTCTTTCATGGCTGATGGTCGTAATTTATTTCTCACTTTGACAGACAGAAGGCTGCCCTGCCCCATAGAGAAAATCAACCACTTAAATGAGCCCATAGGAGCGCTATTCCTATCAGCAGACAGAATGCGGGTACAGGTTGTTGAGGGTTTTCCGGGCTTGTGGTCATGGTCTGGTATATCTTGTTCCTAATGTTTCACCTGCATCTGTGGCTGGCATCTTCAGAGGTGCATGACAGAGAGGTGTATGTCATACACCTCTGAAGATGCCAGCCACAGATGCAGGTGAAATTTTAGGAACAAGATCTACCAGAACACAGCCACACAGCCTGGAAAACCCACAACAATCAGTTGAATCCAGCTGTGAAAGCCTTCGACAATAGAATGAGGGTAGTTTTACCCGGTAGTATGGAATAGTGGCTTAGCTCTATCTTTGGGAGAGAAGAGAGTCCGCGATTGTTAGGTCTATCTCTGGTGATGAACAGACCTTGTATAATTTATGGCACAATCCAAATGAGGGGTGGGGAATCATCCCATGGAGGAGACGCAGGGTCATGTTGATGGATTTGCCCTCCCCTGCACTAACTCTGGCAGAGGGCTAACCATAAGAACATAAGAACATAAGAACAAGCCAGCTGGATCAGACCAAGGTCCATCTAGTCCAGCTCTCTGCTACTCGCAGTGGCCCACCAGGTGCCTTTGGGAGCTCACATGTTGGATGTGAACGCAATGGACTTCTGCGGCTGTTGCTCCCGATCACCTGGTCTGTTAAGGCATTTGCAATCTCAGATCAACCACACAGGCAGGTGACCATCACGCTCCTCTGGACCACCTGGACATTGTGCTGAGACCACATCAGGGGCCCTTGCCACCACCAGCTACAATGGCACAGTGAGGGTATGGGGGGGGGGTGTTCCCAGGGTGGAACAGACATTAGTTGCCTTCCACCCTGGGTTTGTTAGGAAGTGCACAATGGCTGGGATGTGAAACCCTATGAATAGCTTTCCTGTGATGGGGAGTGGGTTTTTTTCTTCCTTCCCATGCTGCCAGAAAGCGCTCTGGAAGAAATGAGGCTGCACCACAGTGCTGGCTGCTTGAGCCTCTGGATTGGACTGTTAGTCTGACTGGGGAAAGTATAGGCTAGTGTGGGTGGAATTCTGTGTGTGAGAGAATCCAACCTAGTGGCTAGTCAATCAAAGTCTATTTGTGCCTGAAAGCACTGTAGAAAAGTCTAACTACTCCCAGAACTCACAGCCTGTTTAAATTTTTGTCTGTCAGCTAGGTTTCTACTTTGTCTACTTGGAGAACTGTGCTGCTGATTTGTTCCTTTAAAACAATCTGTAAAGAAACAAATCTCCTTGTTTAGATAGTAATCCAGCCTCGGTGATCTGAATAATCTCCTTGTGGACTGCAAAACATACCTCAGAGCCTATACACTTGCTATCTGTAGAACACCTGGAAACTGAGGGAAAGGTTTACAGTTCACAATGAATCTAAATCCTAAAAATCTTAGGAAGCTGTGTGAATCCCTTCAGTAGGAAAAAAAATGGCTTGTCACATCAACAGACTTAATGGCATGGGGTGTAATGATGTCATATAATGCTGATCTGAGTGCTGGTAGCAATTTAGCTGGTAGCAATTTAGGAACATCTACAAAACACATTACTGTTGTGTGAAAGACAAATAAAAAGTATTATGACACCATTGCTGTTCAAAGAGTCAGTTTAAAAAAGCATGTATTCTTCTAAGGATCTTAATAAAAAGAGTCCAGATTGGTCTTCTGTAGTTGGATTCCAAGTGCAAGATAACAAAAAAGTAGCATCCTAAATATATGGAAAATGCAGAGAGGTGGGGAATGATTTATTATTTATGTATTTATAGAATGCATTGTTAAAAAGGTATCTGACTTTTCTATGCATTTATTGTTATATTGTTAAAAAGGTGATTTAAAAATGTGTTGTTGCAAGAAGAATGTATTATTATAGAATCCCCCATGCTGCATGCCCTTGGGCTAGAGTACTCAACTCAGGCATTCATTCTCAAGTCCATTTAGCAGAGACAAGCTGGTCCAAAGCAATAGTTTTTTTTATTTGCAAGAGAGTCAATGCCAACAGCCATCAGCTTTTGCTAGCATGTAAGAACTAGAATCTGAAACCAAGAGCTCTACCCAGTAGGATCAAACAGAATCACATAGATAACAGGACAGAAGCAGATAGTAAATATGTACACAATAAATATACCACATTGTTAAAAGATGATTTAACCTACAATATACAATGTGGTAGAAATCATGAAACATATTTTAAAAATCAGGAACATTGATCCTGGAAATATTGGGAACCAGGGACAAAATGGAAAGCAAGTTATATAGAAGTCTTCTTCTGACTGGATGTTATGTTTTTTAAAAAAGTGTGTGTGTGGTGGGGGGGGATAGAGGTAGGTATATAGTAGTGAAGTCCAGAACTGGCCATGGGGTAGTTTATGAGATACAACAGAAATGTTTCTTTCAGGTATGAAATGAGATTATGGAACGTGTGTGGGAAGGGATGTTATAAGTTTCTACTGGGTCTCAAACAATGGTGGGATTCAGCCTATTCGCACCTATTCGGTAGAACCGGTAACTAATTTTTTGTCTAGTTCAGAGAATGGTTGTAATCCCACCACTGAGTCCTTTTGGAACTGGTTCTTAAATTGTTTGAATCCTACCACTGGTCTCAAACATAATGTTTTGGTCCTGGTAACTCACTATCAACCATTGTTCTGATCAGTAAAATAGAACAAAATGATTTGTGTCACAAGCTGTTATTAAGAACATATCATCTTTAACATTCAATAGAAAATGTAAACAATAATAAACATCTTAGAGGCAGTAGCACTGTCTTTGCCTGCCTTGAATAAAAGCAAAAATATTTCAGCTACCCCCTTTTTGGCCTTCCTTTCATGCAAGGAAATTCAGTTCAGTTTTCTGCTTGTTACTTTTCACATACATTAAATATTCATGGAATGACCTCAAGCATTTTTATCTAACGGTATACAATTTGAAGCTATTGAAATGCATATGGATTTCTGTATGTGTGTCAGCTGGTGGAGCTGTGCTGACTTAGAATTTCCTGCTAATGAATCAGTTATAATACAAGTGGAAAAAATTGTATTTATTCATTAAAATATTTATACCACACTCTCCCAATGAAACTCAGGGCAGCTTGCAATAAGACAAATAAAATGAACTTTGAAAAGCAAACAGCAACCTTTAACATGCAAACAGTTAAGCTAAATTAGCTAAAGAAAGAGTACAGCATCCAACAAGCAACTGTAATCCACATCCCCAACAAAATGCCCTTTCAAATCACCTTGCAGTCCTTACAGAAAAGTGGGCGCCATTTCTGGAAGGCCATTCTAGCAGCCAAATGAATGAACAGCAGCAACAGAATATGCTACTTTCAGTGAAGACTACTGCATTTGACACCAATTGTAGGATTCTGATTTATCTTAAATATTAACCCTTCATCAGTGTAGCCAAATAATTTAAACATAGAGAAGGTAATATAATATCCTGATAATATCCTGAAGGTAAGATAATATTTGGATAAGATGCAAGAAGGCGCTGTTAGCAATTGCTGTAACTTGCTGGGTCCACAACTCCAAGGCAACAATTGAGCAAATTCAGTGGCTTAATAAAGATGGTGTGGAGTCAGAGCCCTAAGAGACACCAAAATTTAATCAACCAGGATCCAATTTACAGGTGGTAGCACTAAGTGCCTCAGTTCAGAAAGATCAATCTATCCATAAAAAACTGATAAGCTGGAGCTTTCAATGTATCACGCTTCTGGTCTGTAGTTAAATTAGTATCTTAGTCACACTAGATCTGAGAGTATTTTGTCAAGAAAGAGTCTTGCAAAAGATGGTATTGAATTGTCTTCTACAATGTGGTCAAATTAAAGAGTAAGAGCACAAACCATCTGCCATGGAAGTGTGGAGCAAAAAGCCTTCTTCACCACTCTGGGATTACAAATGCACTCTGTGCCATGCCCTGTCTGATTTCTGTCAGTGATGCTCAGGTTATCTCTCTACTCATTTTAACTTTTCAGTGCACTCATAAACAGGGGAGAAGGAAGTCCTGTTGGACAAAGGAGACGCTGCCACAGATCAGCCATATTCCCTCCTATTGTTTCAAGTAGGGCTTGAGGGAGCTTTGTTTTACTTAGCAACATTCGCACTGCAAAAAAACCCCAAAAATCACTCTCCTTATGAGTACATGAGCTTGGTCTGATGAAGTAGCCTTAGTAGGAATACTGAAGCCCATCAGAGCAATCATCCTGGTTAGGAGGAGGTGAGGAGTCATAGCCCCAAGAATACTCTGCTCGGGTCCTAGTGCCTTGAAGGAAGAACTAGGTAGGACCCAAGTGGAACATTCTAGAACAAAGAAGGTCCAGAAAATGGTGGATTAATATGCAATTGGTGGAAAAGAGGATAGATAGTACACTAGAAAAAAATTAGTTAATTTCTGGAATGATGTACAAAATGCATACGATCATACCTGGTTGTTGCTTACAATAGTAGCCTACTGAAGGTAAATGAATTAGGAAGGATTCCTCCCTCCCATTCCCAATCTCAGGGTTAATGAAAGACTACAAACCCATGTCAGTTGAGATAAAATAAGTGTTGCATTGTCATCCAAGCAGACTGGTCATATGTGAACCATAGGTGGAAATCATGGTTTATAGAGATCTTACTTTTACCAGACCTGACATTATTCAACATCGATGAAGTGCAGCAATTATGAAACTCACTATTCACATCTCTTTGGATGAAACTGAAATTATGAGGGGAATAACTACTTTGATGTCTCTCCATCCATCTGTCTCCACCAACATTCTTTCCATTAGCCACACACCACTATAATGTTGTATACAAAGGATAGATCTGTGTGGTCAGGTTGTGTGTATCTGGTCCTGTCCAATGTGCTAGTGAATCATGTCATAGATAATTAGATACATTAGATACCAATTTAGTTGATTGTATTGTTCTCTCTATAGCATTAAGCATTAAGGCTATAGAGTTCATCTATAGCTCAGGCTGCAATTCATTTGAAGATTTCCCCTCGTCCATTCAATGTCCTTCTCTGGTAATGCTGGTACTGTAGATTCTCTAGTAGCTTTTGTTGAACTGTTGTTAGGGAGGGAAGTGTTTCTACACTGTCTCTACATTGTGCCATTTAGATATTTACAACTGCAACTTTTGAGAAAACCTTGAAAGGGCATAGGGGAAGATGGATGCTTGCACAAACAGTCCAATGCCTTTGAACAATGATTTGCTTCTAATATGGCTGTATTAGAAAATGTAATGAAAATAAAGGAGAAGAATAGCAGACTAGGTGTATAAAACAGGAAAGGAAAAGAAGCAGAGGGTGCAGTATTCAGAGAAACAACCAATAGTTGATGTCAGTTTCTGATAATGGTCTGTAGCCCCTGGGCCAAATATAGAATCTGAATGGTGCCATCTGCCCTTATCACAGTAGTAGGCTGTTTTGGGAGGCTGGGATAAAGGCTTTGGCATGCTAGCCCTTTCTGTCTCTTATCAGTGGCCTAAACTGCCCATTCTCAGGGACCCAAGAAAAACAGTCTGCATAATCTGAATGTTTCAAAAAAATCCTGCCAAGATAGCCTACTGTGAAAAAAGAAAGCAACATTCTGTATTTAAGTTCAAATGGCTGAAACATTTTCCTCATTAATATTAAAGTCAACTAACTACCGCCTTGCTGTAAATGATGGTGTTCAAGAGCAGATGAGATTGTCTGAGAAGATACAGGAGAGGATCAATATGGTTTCTTAGCAACAGACCTTGTATGCCTGAGGTTCTTATGTCTACAGGGACCATTCATTCCCTGATCTGACCCACTAATCAAGGCTGCATCATCTTCTTCTCTATTTCAGTACTGGTAATTCAAACAGACATTTCCAGGGATAGTACTTTATGAAGCTCCCTGTTTTATAGATTTAATTGATAACCAAATAAGAAACAAGAAAGACTATTAATTACATTATTCCTCTCAGAATTACTATTTCAGACCAAACCCTGTTATAAAAGATAATGTTTTAAAAATGTTTGTGCTTCTTAATCTTATTTTTCTAACTAGTGGTTGAATGTATCATTTAAATCTTAAACATACAATAATCTGCTTCTGCATGTAACCAGTTCCAAAAAAAAGGGCACATTTACTCACAGCTCTGTTTCTTTCCTAGTGTTGGATAAACATCTCCATTTTCTATTAACTTCTTCCTCCTCCCCCAGTTCCTGCAGATCAGTTCAGACATAATGTAAAACTGGTTTATCTTGTGAAACCAGGATTGGGTTCATAAATTATAATTTAAATCCGGGGGGAAATGCTGGTGCCATTATCTTTGCTCTTTGGCTGTTATCCTAGCCTGAATTGCATCAAGGAACAAGCTGTACTATCTGCATTTGTATGTCATGTGGATCAAATAGTTAAGGCTAAGTTTGGTTTATAAAACTGTGGTTTCAGGCCCTGGTATGATACACCCAAACTAATCATAGCTAGTGGAGCAGCATGCATTCATACTAATCTTAGTTAAACCAACTTCTAAAAATATCTGGCCCTTTCCGCACAGGCCTTTTACAGCGCCCTGGGGACAGCAAAAACGCCGTTCCGAGGAAGTTGTTCGCAAGGGGGGCGCAGCTGCTTCTCAGCCGTGCCGCCCTCACTCCTCCCCAGCGGCGCGAAGCCACCATTTTCCCACCTCGCTCCCCGAGCGAGGTTTTTGGAAAATGGCGGCTTCCAGCCGTTGCCGTGCAAACGGCGGCAGCTGGAAGGCGCCATCCCTCCCCCCTTGCCCAATCGACTTACCATCCCTGCAACCATCCGGCACATCGCCGAGGCCTGAGGACACGTCCCCCTGCCCTGCGACTCCAGAGCAGTCGTGCAGGGCAGGGGGGCGTGTCCCCTGGCCTCGGCGACGCGCCGGATGGTCGTAGGGACAGTAAGTCGATCGGGTGACAGTGCAGTGCGGCGCTGTCTTCCCAGTCGTTACCGGGACCGTTTGTGCGGTCCCCTAGCGTGGCCGTGTGGAAGCGGCCTCTGACTTGATCTTCCAGCTCTTTTCAACAGGAATTACCGGTACTCTCAAATGATGCTTGTTTATGGAGAGGAACCTGTTCAAGGCAGCTCATTTGTGTGTGTAAAATGCCATGAAGTCTTAGTCAATTTAAGGCAACACCAGCAATGGTTCATAAACTGGTAGAATTTTTAAAGGACAGACTTCCTGTGAGATCAGATGATGAATATGTCACTAATGTACATTATGGAAGATATAATCTAGATACAAAAGTTAAGGAAGTTAGTCACAAATATTGTATATATGCTTGGGTCATGTGTTGACCTTGAAATACAAAAGTTATGCTACTATGAGGAGAATGTACTGTCGAAGTATTGTTGAAGGCTTTCACGGCCATATTCAACTGGTTGTGGTGGGCTTTCTGGGCTGTGTGGCCATGGTCTGGTTGTTCCCAACGTTTCACCTGCATCTGTGGCTGGCATCTTCAGAGGTGTATCACAGAGGGAAGTCACAGACATTTATAACAGACCATTGAAGTCTTTTCTCCAATACATTTCACGTCAGAATATAAAAAAGTTAAAATGTTAAAGAAGTTATTAATCAATGAACCACACTGCAAAATTAATCAAAAGGCAAAGTGGAAAAAAGGATCCTCTGACCCGGAAGCACCCATTTAAGCTGCTTGGTTTAAGCCAATAACAAAAAATGCAGGCCAGCACAAAAACCACAAAAGGACCTTTAAAAGAGACTTGACGTATTTATTTTAAAATATTTTAAATCAGAGTTTAAATCTGAATACTTTTAAAATCTATACGGTTAGCAGAGGATTCATCACAATCCCCAAATTTTGTAAGTAAGACAGATCAATATCTTTTAAATCTTTTGCAACATCAGATCTCCTAGTAACTCATAGCACTCTCAGAAGTGCCAAAAGTGTAATTCTGACAAGAACTCTGTCATTCTGTTTTAAAAGGGAGAAAATCATTGGCCTGCAATGAAGAATAAAATGTGCTTTGTTCCCTATGTCAATCTATTAAAACCCATTGTGATTCCTGGTGCTGCTTGCTTGAAGCATTTCCATTAATTATAAGTTGCCTTTTGCCGGAGAAGGTTTATTTCTGAAAGCATGCCTACACATCTTTTGCTAGTGAAATGGAAGATAATGCCAGTAAATGACCCCTTCTACCTTTACTTAAAAGCCACTAAGCGTCAGCAAGCAATTAGATGCAATTGAGGACTGACTTTGCACTTGCCACTTCTGTCACACTCCTGCTGAGAACATGTAAATCTTAAGATTTTTTTTCACAATAATGAGGTTGAAGAAAGGGACTGTGAGATACTTTAATGCAATATAGCAACAGACATCACTTTCAAAAAGTACCACTAGCGTATTAATGAAATGACACCTTTTAATTTCCAGCAACATTTTTTTGGCCTCAGTATATTAACATTACTGAAATTTGCAAAGTGCTGTCTTTCAGTGACAGTAAAATCATTCATATATCTAATTACCAATTTGACCAAATCTGACAAGTAGAAAATAATGGTTGATTACCTAGTCTATTAAACAATGTATCAATCTAGAGTGCAATGTGACTACCCTGTTTCCCCTAATATAAGACATCCCCGAAAAATAAGACATAGTAGAGGTTTTGCTGAAGTGCGAAATATAAGGCATCCCCCGAAAGTAAGACGTAGCAGAGTTTTTGTTTGGAAGCATGTCCGACAAACAGAACACAGGAAAAATAAGACATCCCCTGAAAATAAGACATAGCACATCTTTGGGAGCAAAAATTAATATAAGACACTGTCTTATATTCGGGGAAACACGGTAACAAGTAAAAGAAACGCAAAGCACTCCCTGGCCAGTAAACCTTTGAGAAATAATCCTAATAGTGTTGTTTCTTACCAATCTTTATATTATTTCTTAAATGGCTATAAGCTCCTACCAACCCGGTTAGAAGGGAGATTTATGAGTGTTGGCCCCCATTCAAAAGAAAAGAAAAGGGAAGTGAACCTTGGGCCACACCAGTGATTTATGAGTTGGTTGTGAAGTTATCCTCTTGTATATATGTATTGATAGTGTGGTGATATTATTTGTAATAGTTGGTAAGAGCTTATAGCCATTTAAGAAATAATATAAAGATTGGTAACAAACAATACTATTAGGATTATTTTTCAAAGGTTTACTAGCCAGGGAGTGCTTTGCGTTTCTGTCACTTGTTGATTACCTAGTCTAGCCATTATTTTGCAACATCTGGTCGACTATTGATATTCACCTATTGCATGAGTGGGACAGAGACTCAGAGAGTGACTTGTAGTAAATGACATGAGAAGAATTCCCAACTTGGTTTACTCAGACATAAGTCCCAATGTATTAAATAGTGGTTATTCCCTGGAATGTGCTTTTAGGATTGCAGCCTAACAGCCCAGTCCAGACGAATAGGGCTGAATAGGGCAATGGGTGATAGGATCTGGCTGAGGGCTGTCTTGGCACGTTTGCCCCCTCTGTTGGCACATGGGGCACTCATGCTGGAAGAGGGGGCAGAGGTGCTGGTGCCTGACTGTGCCTCAGCCCTGCCACAGCCAAAGCCAGAAGTCCTGGCTGTGACGGAGCTGTCTTGATGCCTGCATGGGGACAAGTAGCAGCATTCCTATTTATTCTATTAATGTTGTGATGTTAGAAATTATGTTGTGTTATAGTATTTAGTATATAAAACTTTTTTTAAGCAATATCATTGTCACAATGGCTTAAAAACTCCAGCCATTTGATACTGTAACTGCAACAGAGCTTATTTATCTATTTTATTAAATTTTATATCCCGCCCTAACCCCGTAGGGGTTAGTGATAAAGGCAAAAGTATAAATAACATGAATAAATAATAAATACAACTTCAAATCATATTTAAAATTGCAAGCCTCTTACTAGCAGAACAGGATTTCCCAGGAACAAGAATAGCTTCCATGCTGAGAAAACACAATATTCCTGAATTACACACACAACCAACAAATAGTATCTGCCTTTTGCTATTCTACATATTGGCAGCCTAGAATGATCTGTGTTAAGTACTCACACAGATAACATGAGATATCAAAGAACATTCTTAAAGTGTCATACTAAACAAAGTTACACCCTTTCAGCCACTGAAGTCAATGAGTTTGCATGGTTGTAACTCTGTTTAGTATGGCACAGTTGCAGACCAAACATTAGGTTATGAGGAAACTAGACAACAGCAATAATTTATTAACAATCAGATTTAGGGTAGGAATGCTAGTCTCCTGGTAGGACCTAGGGATCTCCCAAAATTACAGAATTAAAATTTATTGTTTTAATATTTGCATTGTTATTTTTTAATGATTTTCTGGTTTTAATATTTTTGGAGTAGGGCAAGCATCCTCCAAAAATCCCGAAAAATCATGCTAGGGTTTATTTTCAAGGTAGGTCTTATTTTCAGGAAAACAGGGTAGCAAAATTTGAAATCAATAAAATCAATAACACGAAACATCAAAATGAAAAACAATTGATTTTGTTTAACACTGCTATCTTCAGCCATGCTGAAGCTGGCCATTTAGTGGCTTCTCTGTAAGACCTAGGCACATTGTGAATTTATACAAACAATTTCCAAGTGAACATTCCTTTTTCAGACTTAATTGATTATACATGTGAGATGAAATCCTACTAAAATCTCCTTGATCTTCCTTGTGTTTGTCTTGAACATAGCACCATGTCAAGTAGAATTTTATTTCCTCAGTAGCAGGTATAGGGCCAGCACTTGTGGCTTCTTTTGTCCAAGGAATACATTATTTTGTTTACCAAAGAACAGGCTGGAAATCAGAATCATGTTCTGGTAATTTTGTACAGATAAATTCTGTACAATTGTACAGATAAATTCTGTACACTTGCAGATCTTTCTCTTTTTGCACCTGTGCAATCATACACACCCTTTAAATTATCAACATTGGATAGAATGAGGTGCCTGCTATTATGTATGAAAAGCAACTGCAAGTATGGATCACAACATTCTGATGCTTAATATGCCCAGAAACACCTAAGAAATAATTCAAAAATCTCAAATAGATTTTTCTCCTATCTGCCTTTCAGAAATTGGAGATGGTGGCAGTGGCAGATGGGCACAGGAACAGCAGCTTTGAGAAAGCAATACGATCAAGTAAATTAGATGCAATCAGATTCACTTGGATATCTCCAAACTACCCATCAAACAATCAGCTTCCTGCTCATGTATTGCAAGCAAGATACGTGTTAAGGCAAGTAGTGACCAAATATGCCTATTGAAGACAAATCAGTTTTAACACCTATATAAATTTGCTCCTTCATGGTCTTGATTTCTACAAAATGGCATGGGAAATGTTTCTGTGGATGCAGTCACAACTTGCTTTTGTCACACCTTTGAAGTCTTGCGAAAAGAAGCATCTGGCCTGTTGTTTTTGGATCAGTTAAAAAAGGAGAATTGGCTCGATTTTATCAGGATATGAATGACAGTGAATTCCAAATCTCTTCCAGTGTATTCATACAGATATTAAATCCAAGATGATAGTCACCTCAGGGAGATATCATAGGTTAGTTCCCTTGTGAACAAGGTATTAAAATGCAAATGTGCCACGAAAAACACTCAGAACACATACAAATGCAACTCTACCCAGACATATGCAAATGTACTTCATCCCCCTCCCACCTGGGAGGTGGTCAAAACAGATGCCTCACTACACAAAATACTCCATGCTGTGCCATGAAGAGAAATACATTTTACTCTAACGTGGTTCTGAAAATGCTATGCTCTTCTCCACCAAAAGATCTAAGTACTGTCATGCGTGGTGTGGCAAAAGTGACAATAGCATCTTTCAGCTGTTGAAAATAGCCCTAATTCTCTATTAGCATTAAAAATTGTTTTTAAGTACAGCCTTCATCAAAACCATCATTCTGTGCACTATTGAACATTTTACTTTGATAAGATAGTATTGGCGAAACTTGCCTTGTTCTGTAGTAATGCCTGCCATTTTTTTGCCAGGTTCAGGAGTCTCTGGTCAAATCCCCACTACCGTCTTAGCCAGTTTTCAGAACACAAACTAACCAGGTTTGAGGGACGACCTCCCCATTGCTTGCGTGGCAGATTCCGTTTCTGGTGCCCGTTCTCCCCGTTAATCTGCATTCCAGCAGGACTTGGTTGCAAGTGGCATAGACCCCATTAACTCAGTTCAGAACTGATTCAAGGGGAGGGATGAGGGTTGAAACTCTGACTCGTTTCCCGCCCTGAAGTGTGACGCAGAATTTGGGCAACCAATCAGCACTGCAATGCACACGCAGCCTTTCCTTGGTTTCATTTCCGCGTTTGTGATCGGCCAGCAGAATGGGATGCAAACATTAAACAGTCAAACGTGTAACTTTGAATCGTTCATGGTTTACATAGGTAACGATTAACTGTTTGCACAGTTAAACAGTAAAACATTAAACTTTTACATGCTGTTTTTTTATCACACCCCTACAATGTACGTTTCCTCAGTGGGAAAAGGTCCCGCCCCATCAAGGCACGCCAGCCAATCAGGGGAGACCGGCGAAGCGAGCTAGCCTGGTAGTGGGGATTGCTAAGAGTTCTGCAACCGGGTGTGTCTGCTGTGTGCTTGCTGCGGTGAAGAGGGAGAAACTCCAATGAAGAGGACACAGTTTCACAATGAACAGATTTGGATCTGCGTGCAAATTTCAAGTGGGGATTCGACCAGTTTGTGTTACTCTGGCCATTTTAAGACTGTCCTCAGGAGTTTCCTCTGCGTACAGCTCATCCAGTGGCCATCTCACTCTCAAAAGCTGATTAATAAAGTTTGTTTATCCTGGCAATTCTGTGCACATGTGGTTTTTTACTCCAATTTCTTTTGCACGAGTCCGGCTTTTTTTGTTTTTACAACATAGATGTAGTATGTATTAGTATTAGTATTATTATTTATGTTTATAGACCGCCCTCCCCCGAAGGGCTCAAACATCACTGGTGTGCTGTATTCCTCAGCAGTTGCAGGAAAACCAAGCTGGACACACAGCTTTCAGCTTTGGAAAGGAGCCGGTGCAGTGAACCACATGGTAAGCACGTTGTGCTATACAAAGTAAAAACTTTTGACCAATATCGAGCAAAGTACTATGTTCCATCTACATTTTAAGGTGTGCAGGAAACCACAAGCTGAGACACTTCCCTCTCTCCCCGTCATACCAAATAACATTTGACTGGTCTTTGGGGCTGTCATGGAATGAGAGAATCTTGGCAAGCAGGAGCTTCTTCACCCCTCCCCTCCCAGGATCCCATTGGGAACGTGTGCCGGGAACTGCAGGACTGGGCTGGCTGCAGCTCGGCTAGTGAGTGGAGCTTGGTGAGAGTGAGTGGGAACAGGGTGAACATGATGTAAGGCAGGGAGATCAGGCAGTGGGGTGGGAAAAATAAATAAGTTTTGCTCCCATGACCTCCACATGGAAGCGATTCAATGTGGGATTTTGGAAAAAAAAACATCAACCTTTTAGCAGTTTTTGAAAACTCCGGGACGAGGGAAATATCGTGGGACAAACCCATTTTAGGATTGCAAACCGTGCAAACTTCTTGGCCAAACCAGGATATTTCTCTTGCTCAACCTGGGATACTAGGACCATGCAGAAATGGCCTATGTCAGGGGGCTACATACTTCTTTAGATAGGCTACTTACTTCCCACTCCAGATCTGGGGATGTTGAATTCACTTGAGGAGGCTGTGTAGGGCTGTATTGATGCATTTGCCCCCTCCAGCAGCACAAGGGGAACCCACACCTGCAGAGGGGGCAAAGGCCTGGCAGCTGGCACCGCAGTGCCGAAAGCCAGGACTCTGGACCATTGCAGAGCTGTAGTGGCATCACAACTGGAGGCCAGCATGGGAGGGGGGCAAACCTATGTGTTCCCAGGGGTAGAGCTGATGTTAGTTGGCTTTCACCTGAGTTTTATAGCAAGTTGCGCTGCAGCCCAGGTCTGAAAGTCCATTGAGCCCTAGGAGGGATTTCCAGTAGCCGGGGTGAGTGGGAGTGTTGCTTTTTGGTCTGGGCCCGTGCTGCCAGAAAGCCCTCTGAGGCAACAGGGCAATGTCACAGTGGCACTGTCCCTGACTGCCGGGGACTCTGCACTGGACAGTAAAGATTCCCTGTTTATTGTCTTTCATTAGCATATTTGTATCTTACACAACTATTGTCTAAGACACCTGTAATTAGATTACATGTAATTAGATTACCTGTAATTAGAAAACTAACAGACAGAAAGAAAAGGATAACAGGAAAGATAAATAAAACATGGGGGTTATATATGAGACTAGTGTAAATGATTAATGGACTAACACATTATAATTAGTTGTAATTTTCTGCAAGCTATTACAGCTTACATACCTACTATTATAAATGCTTCCAGGAACAAAATATTGTTTCCATTAATTTTGGAATCATATAGCCATATCCTGCCTCCACAAATATATATCAGACAGAGAACTGATACTTAATTTGCTTCTTGGTTGAGAACAGGAGGAAGGAAAAACCATAGCTCCTTAAAAGAAGTGCTCTTCTGTCAGAATTTTATAATATATTTAAGGTGACCAGATTTTTACGTTTGCAATGCGCACCCACGCAGCCGCAGGAGCACACTGCCTTTTGCGGCACTCCCCGGTCAGGAAACAGGGAAGCGCCCCAGAAGGCAGTGCGGCAGCTTGGGAGGCAGCGCCTCCCTTGCTGCCGCACTGCCTTCTGTGGCACTTCCCTGTTTCCCGCTCCATCACAGGGGGGGGGGAAATGGGGAGCGCCGCAAAAGGCAATACGCTCCTGCGGCTGCGTGCATGCTCCCGCACTGCCTTCTGGGGCGCTTCCCTGTTTCCCGCCCTGTGACAGGGTGGGAAACCGGGGAGCGCCGCAAAAGGCAGTGCGCTCCTACAGCCGCGTGTGCACTCCCGAGCGACTGCACTGCCTAATTGGGAAAATTTTAAAACCACATGGGACACATTGCCGAAAAGCGTGACTGTCCCGCCAAAAGCGGGATGGCTGGTCACCTTAAATATATTGCAAAATGAGATTAACAGTACATTCCTCAAAACAACTGTTTTGAGCCTGTTGAGGCCCCGTCATACATGCCTGCATGGCCACGCATCGGTGGGAGGTGAGTGGGCGGTAAAACCTGTGCCTCCATGTGAAGGCATGACGGCAGCCCTCATTGCCTCCGTGGGCTCTGTGCTGCCTTCACAGAGGAGTGCGAGTGGGGCAAGAGGGAGAGTGGGTTCCTTTATCCCACCTGCAACCCGCTCTCCCTGTGTTGTGCAGAAAGGGCCATCGACAAAAATTTTGATGAACCTTTGGAAAATTTTGCTACAAAAAAGACTAGAAAAAAATCTTTTTAGTCTTAGTGTATTTGATGATTGCAGTTTATTTTTTAATATGTATTTTAAAACCAACTGTTCAATTACAACATTGAGTAGGATCTAAGAGTGTCACACTATCATTGCGAAGTAGTCACAATCATCTTATTAGCACTTCCCAGGCTATAAAATTTGTAACCTCAAGGGTTTTTTAAAGGACATAACAATAAACGTACAATTTCATTTTCCAAAAAATTCCTGCTTTTTCCACAAATGTTTACAAAGTTCAGTTATAGCAAAAGGTTTTCACAGCGTTAATTTTAACATTTATTTTATTTTATTCAACTTGATATCCTGCCCTCCCCAGCTGCAGCCAGGCTTGGTCTATGCATTTTTTTTCAATCACTACAGTATTTAACAATAATATCTTATGTCCTTCCTTTAGAGGAGGAATTGTGAATTGTAGAATTTTAAACACCCATCATCATCCTTAGCTTTAATTAGCTTTAAAACATTCTTCCATCTTCCTCTAGTCATGAGAATGGGGGATTGGGAGGGGGGCCTCACAAGTGGAATAGCCTAGGGCCTCTCTTCATTTATATCCAGCCCTGAGATAAAAATACTTTTATAATGATTGGGAAAATGCCTTTTTAATCTACGCAGTGACTGACAACCATCTCTTCTAAAGCTAAGGGACCAAGAGAAATACTTGCAGAGAAAATCTGACAGCAACTATCTGCTGAATATAGCCGTAAAGTAGCATGTAAATATTTAAAATAAAGAATTTACAATTATTGTAATAAGCCACTACTAACATAATCCTGCAGGAACATTCATTCCAGTGCAATGAAAAAACCACTGTACAGGAGCATGTTTGTGATGTTGTGTGGTCATTATTTATTTTACTGAGAGCTGTGAAGGAAAACTTCATAATTAGTTGTAATCCCATTACCTTTCCCCACTAGTATTTTTGCCTTACTGCTTTCTTGCCTTAAAATCACCTCCTCTGTTTTTCAAGCCTCCTCTCGCCATCTGATTTTGTCACAAAAGCATTTACTCTCAGGTATCCTTACCTTAGTTGCTCCTGGAGTGCCATTTGATCCTTTCTTCCTGGGCTCCATGACAGACACTCCTTTGCCTGTCATAGCTACATGTCAATGAGAAGCTTTGCAGGTGTCATGTTTCCACTCACCACCTCACACCATGATGACAGAAGCTGTTCTTGTCAGTTATTTTTCTGCTTCTCAACTATTAAATGCATGACAGTTATTTTGGAGACAAAGGCTTTATTTAGATTTATCTTCTACTCTGCTTCAAAGTAATGAGAAAAAACATTGCCCTAGTCACTTCTACAGCTAAATTTTACCCGCCTATTCCTATCTTTGTCTCAAAACCATGAAGAAGATGAAGATGAAGAAGAGTGGGTTCTTATACCCCACTTTTCTCTACCATTAAGAAATCTCAAAATGACTTGCAAATTTGCTTTCCCTTCCCATCAACAGACACCTTCTGAGGTAGGTGGGGCTGAGAGAGTTCTGAGATAACTTTGACTAGCCCAAGGTCAACCAGCAGAGTGGAGATTCAAACCTGGTTCTTCAGGGTGTAAATACTCTTAACCAGTACAGTACACTGGCCCTCTCCAAGCCCTCTTCCCTATTTCCCAAGACAAATTTCTTGCCTTTTTCTGTGTAATCCAGTTTTCCTACCCTATCTTATATTAGGATAAGATATATAAAGATTCAGTTCTGCAGCCCACCTCTGTTATTTCAGTATAAAAATGGCAATTAGTAGGAAGGTCAATTATTATTACTATTCTATAAACACACCAAACACAAAAATTAATAGGAAGTGTTCTTAGTGCCAGTGACAAACTAGTCAGAAAATCCTAAAAAGAGATTTTGCCCAAGTGGAGAAATAATTTTGTTTTCAATAAAAGTTTATCAAGTTCCTGAATAATTTTTGCAAAGTGTAATGTAAGTCTGTGCTGTTGAACTGTGCATGGAGTTTGTACTAAGTATTTTAACTGTAGTGTTTCTATTATTACACATGGAAGGTCAAAGTCCTTTCCTGTGCTGGAGAAAATGGCTGCTTTAAAGTGTGGACTTTGTGAAATTATATTGGCCGAGACTACTCTTTTCCACAAACCCTGGCCTCCTCACACTCTACTTCAAAATCTCCAGGAAGTTCCCAACTTGGAGCTGGCATCTTTAGCCAGGCTTGGACCCAATGAATAACCTGGCCCCAATGAATTCTATTTAAAAAAACAAAACAGCCCTGGGAATGGTCATGCCCCTCCCCATGATAGCGGAGTCAGAAATGAATTATTCCATTTCTGATCTGACATTCTAATAAAGGTGAAATTATGTTTTATTTCTTTATAAGTAGGAATTGCAGTTGTATTTTGTGTTTGTATCTGTGTGGAACCTCCCTTGCTCAAGGCAGGAGTCCATCCCTGCTCCACCTGGGCACATCCCTTTTCATGTGCTAAAACCATGAATGAACGCCTGACAAAAGAGACCCCGGAAGAAGAGCCTCCATCTGCCTAATCCCACCAGCAGGCAGATAAGGGTGCAGTTGTCGTTAGGTTTTGTTTCCTGACCCCAAGCACCCAGGGGACTCTTTTTTGTGTTTTTCCCGCCTGTGCCTACATCATCGCCTCGCCCTGCTTCTGCCTCAAAATTCAAGAAGGGACTGCCCTCAGGACTCTAATTGGTTGCTGTATATCTGTAAATGAATGGTTGTAGGCTGTCCTGTATTTTTTAAGGAAACCTTCCTTAAAAAGGAAGCCTCAGGACTCCCGGGCGGGAGAAAGTGTATAAAAGTTGTTGTAAAGCTGCTAGGCAGTTGCAGTTGCTGTTGCTGTGGTGCGGAGGTGCTGACACGTAGGTCAGCATCTCAATAAACTCATTTTTATTTTTCACTATTCCCGCTGTGTTGGGTCCTGTTTCTGTTCCTCTACGCTGCTGAGAGCTGGTTGATCTGGGACAGTAAAAGTTACCTAGGCAGCGCGGTAACACCCATGTCTTTTACTAATAGATACCCAATCTGAAATGCTTTGGTTGCCTAACAATTACCACTGAAGGCATATGTTTATTAAAGATCCTTTCCGCACAACCATTTTAAGACACCTTTAAAAAAAGAACCTCCTCATTTTTTGCCTGGACAGCATGGACAAATACAGAGTGTGAAGAGACAGTGGAAACTTTTCTTCCACCCACCTGGAAGGTTTCCTTAAAAAAAACTGAAACGGAGGCATGCACAGCTCATGGGAAGAGATGGGAAGCTTTCTCAGTGCTGTGTGCACTTGCAGAGAGGGCTTTTGACTGCAAATGTTCTTACGGAGAGAGAGAAAGAACCACTCACTTCTTACACTTCTCCAACTAAAAGGGAATGTGGCATGCAAATTCAATATTCAATTGAGGGGGAGGACGAGTCGTTTCTCATCCTGTCTCTTTTTCACTATTCTGAGGCTTGAATCTTCCCTACTGACTGTCATTTGCTGAAGTTCCCCAGGGACATTTGCTCTTTTGGCATCGTGGTTGGACAACTTTTCAGTAATTAAAGTACATTAATAGAGTCAGTTTCTCCTGCCAATTATGGCAACATGTCATTTCCCCATTTTTTTAATTTTCAAGGAGGTAGCTTTGAAGCTATGAAAACTTGATATGAGAATCCATGCTGATTCTCATTTTGAGTCATCATAGCTTCGAAGACACATCATGGAAAATGTGGCAGGGAAGTAATGGCCAGACGCTCTCTCCACCAAGCCTGCCAGAAACCTCCTCATTATCCTGCCTGCTCTCTCCCACCCTCTGAACACCAAGTCTGGCATCGTGGAGCATGGGCAGCCAGCCAGCCACCCACTCCGCCCAGCCCACCAGAAGTCTCCCCATTCTCCCGCCTGCCCTCTCCCATCCCCCAAATACCAAGATGAACTTGCCTTTGGAGAAGTAGCAAGTGAAGCAAGACATGAGTTGGGGGAGCGAGGTAGGCCAGAAGCAGCAGCAAGAGTGAGGGTGGGAGAAGGCAGGTGGGCACCACTGATGGAGTGGTTATTGTAAAGAAACAGTTTCAAGGGGCCTTCACATTGGTAGCATCTCATTAGATCAACAGTGGGTTTTGGGGATGGCAAGTAACTCCCTCAACATCAGCCATTTAAGGAATAGGAAATGAATGTAATAGGGATTGTCCTACAACCTGCTATCAAGATTTAAAACTCAAATGCTGTGTTAAGGAGGCTATATTAATGGCTGATCTGTGGTGCAGCCTTGTTTAATTTCTGTTCCCATTTCTGGTGCAAGTAGCCTTAAGCAGAGTCTCCTTATAGCATTCGGCCAAGTTCACTTTGGCTCATATCTTGGCATACTGATTTTGCTGTGGCTCATTTCATTACATATTAAAAGTAAACCATGGGAGGTGCTTGGGGGTGGACTGTATGGTTGCATGGACAGAAGGAGCTTGCTTGCTCATTCCCTGTCTTTCTCTGCATATTCCTAAAACTGTTTGCTGATATTGGTGGCATTGGGAACTGCCACAAGTAGGGACAGTAAGTCTCTTCATTGCGGATCCAAGTCCCATGTAGCAATTTGTCCATGAGGATCCCCTGAACAAAGAATAGTCAAGGAACATGAAGGGCCAGTGGAGGAAGGGGAAGTGGAGAAGATCCTGTGGCAGGAGCTACTTATGCTTGATCTGTTTTACAATCCAGCTGTTGCATTAACAACTATTAAGCATAAAGGACAACATGTGCTTTATGACACATTTGGCACTATGCATTGCATTACATTGTCCCTGGAGAATTTGTTTTTCAATATTGTATTGTAAATTAATGTAAATTTTAAAAAGCTAGTTATTGTTAATTGTGGCATACAAGAACCTGACTGCAGGGTTACTTTATCTATTACTGCACAATCTATTTTGCACATTATCTTCAGATGATATGACTTATCTGTAAAAGCCAACTCTACTGATTATATATAACAAAGCAAACTGACTAACAAACAAAAATAATTAACCTAGTCCTTTAGGAATAATATTAACACCTGCCAATGATACTTCAAGTCCAGGGTGATATCATAAAGCCATAATTGGCTTAAATAGCATAATGACTCTTGCCTTGTTATTTTGCGATATTTGCCACATGTGAGGAATTGAGTTTGCATTTGTTTTAATAATTCAGCTCTTGATTTACAGCTAACCATTCTCTCTCGATCATTAATTTTTATGGGCTTTCATCTTCTGAATACCAACACATGTTATATCTCAGATGCATTCTATTGCCACTGGGTTCCTGAAACATACAAAAATGGGGCACAGACCTGAAATCCCCATGATCATCTTAAAATGCCTTGTAATGAAAATGTTTAATGAGATGCTTGTTCTAGCTGGAAAACGTTACATACAATACAATGATTTACTTGTTCCCTAGTGGTTAGTGTGATGAAACTGAACCTGACCTCTCCATAGTTCAATTTGCTCTTTGTATTTCTCTTCTCTTCATTTTATTTCATTGGCCTCCAGGGACTTGCCATTTTTTGAAACTCTGTGTTGGATATCTGCCCATATTTATTGGAGATTATTGTTTCATATTGTCCAATCGCTGAAAGCTGGGAAATTGAGGACAGGTTCCTTTGGAGAAAAGTCTTGGGATGTGTTTGTTATTATTTCTTTATATACTAATGTACATGTTACACAGTATGGAGAAATTGTCTATTTTAGCCTAACCGCAGCCATGTTTTGAGAGGCCCTTTCCCTCTCAAAATAAAATCTGCTTTGTAATTTTGTTTTCTTTAGCTTTTGCAGCTGTGAGAACCCTGCTCATTACTCAAGGTCAGCCTGACCAGCAGGATGAGACAATTGTAACACCACATTCCATTGTTCGTTAAAGCCTTTACCACCTAATAACTGTTACGCGTTAATGTATGTAGACTGTGCTTAATTGGCAAAGTGATTGTATTGGCTTGTAGCTATCATCTGATTGTAAGTTTGTTATATAATAACCTTTCATGACTGTAAGGACCCATGCCTTTTTTCCTGATTCTCTTGGAAGTCCTCCATGTCAGACTTCTTTGCATCCGAGAAGGATTTTTTCCTTGCTGTACGAAACCTAGTTTTAGTTTAATATTATTTGTTTTGGCTTTAACCCAGCTTCTTTTCTGTATTTTTGCGAATGCAATTATAGCTATGACTATGCCATGATAAAGGTACAACGTGTAAAGGCATAGACTTTTAACCAGTCAATCTCTCAGCCTAACCTACCAACACAACATTGTTGTTGTGAGGCTTAAGAGGAGCAAAAGCAGGGCAAAATTATGTGAAAAGTTGTTTTGGCTCCAGAAACCTGAATATAAATAAAAAACAAAATATCTCAGTCTTCATAAAATATGAGCATTACATATATGAAGCCTAGTTCTACCTTTACACTCAGATAAATGTAAATAGGGGTGCGTATTTGTATTCACCTTAGCTGAAAACATACCTTCCCCCCAAAAAACCTATCCGTATTTTCCAGGTATATTCGGCATCCCAAAAATAGCTGGAGCTTTTTGGGATTTACTGGGAAGATTGGGAGCAAATTTATGCAAATTCTTGGGATTTCTCAGTTTGTTTCTGCATCTTGGGTGGAGGGGTGTTTTTTCTGGACTTACCAGGTTGCTTGTGTCAATTTTAAATGCTTTTGTCAGTTTCAAAAGGTTTTTTCCCTTTGTTAGTGTTGCTTCAGTCCTAACCTTGATAAAGCTCATCAGATCTCAGAAGCTAAGCAGAGTTGACACTGGCAAGTATTTGGATGGAAGATCTTAAAGGGTTGTGACACAAATGGCAATGGCAAATCACCTCTGAAGGTATCTTGCCTTGAACACCCCCCTCCCCCAGGGGTTGCTGTAAGTCACACATGACTTGACATCAGAGGTGGGATTCAGCTGGTTTGAACCGGCTCGGCAGAACCGATTCCTAATTGTATTGTCGAAGGCTTTCTCAGCCAGAATCACTTGGGTGCTGTGTGGTTTCCGGGCTGTATGGCCGTGTTCTAGCAGCATTCTCTCCTGACGTTTCGCCTGCATATGTGGCTGGCATCCTCTGAAGATCCTCTGAAGATCCTATGATCCTCTGAAGATGCCAGCCACAGATGCAGGCAAAACGTCAGGAGAGAATGCTGCTAGAACACAGCCATACAGCCCGGAAACCACACAGCACCCAAGCGATTCCTAATTTTTCTTTTAGTTAGTCAAACCGGTTGTTATATGGTGAATCCCACCACTGCGAGTCCAGTCTAAACTCTAAGGCACTGCTGCAAGTCATCCCTCCTCCTTCCCCACTCAGCCCCACTTCGCACTGCCAGGCCACTCGTTTAGCTGGTGGAGGCTTCGCTGACTGAATGAGCAGCCTGGCAGGGCACCTGTCAGCCCGCCCTTACCCCGCCAGGAGTTCCTCAGCCGGCTCCGCCCTGCCAGGTTGCTCATTCAGTTGGCAAAACCTCTGCCAGCTGAATGAGCCAGGTGCCCCTCTGTCAGCCCTGCCCCGCCCCGCCCCACCAGACTGCTTGTTCAGCTGGCAAAGCCTCCACACCTCAGCCCGCCCTACCCTCCCAGGCTGCTCGTTCAACCAGTCCCACCCCGGCGGGCTGCTCCAGCAAGTGAAGCCTCCAACAGCTGAATGAGCAGCCTGGCAGGGTCACCGCAGGGCACCCCTTGGCTGGCCCTGCCCTGCCAGGCTGCTCATTCAGCTAGTGAAGCCTTCACTGACAGAATGAGCAGCCTGGTGGGCCACTGCAGGGTGAATGAGCAGCCTAGTGGGCCCCTCGGCCCGGCCCGGCCCGGCCCAGCCCCGTGAGACTGCTCGTTCAACCGGCCCCACCCCACCAGGCTGCTCGTTCAGTCAGTGAAGGCTCCACCAGCCTGGCAGAGCCGCCACCGCATGCCCCTTGGCTGGCCCCGCCCTGCCAGGCCTAGTCCTGTCTGGCTGCCCAGGACTGCTGCCACTCAGGTAAGTGGGGCACAATGGGAGTGCAGGGGGGCGTCCAGAGCAGGTATTGTCCCAGGCACCATTTTCCCTCCCTTCGTGTTCAGCTGCCCCCATCCCCCCAGATCCAGGAACCAGTTGTTAAATTAGTTGAATCCCACCACTGCTTGACACCCTCTTCCAAAAAAACTTAATGAACTTAATCTAATTTTATTTGAATAAATAAGTCTGGAGCACACTGGTTTTCAAGTTCACCAAAGCAGTTTCATGATGAAGTCATAATTTGAATGTGGATGTCCCTAGTCTAAGACTACTGCCGTACACCAGCTTTCTACAAGAAGTGGTTTAGCAATGTATGATTCCTTCTATTTCTTCCAAAGTACAAGAGCATTATATTTTTCTCAGATTAATTAACTAAACTTTACACTCCATGATACATTGTGATTAATTTAGTTGCAGCTAATTAGGTTTGTATATTACATTCTTTCTGATTTATTAACTGACTTCCAAGTTCTTCTCTGCTGTCAGAAGAATTCATGTTGGTAAAATATGATGTACCTGTATCTCTGCTCAAGAAACCATAGTGCAAGCAGTTCATTTGGCTAATAAAATCCTTGCTTTCATTTTACATTCATACTAGAATAGTCCCTGTCAGCAGTTCTATTGTAAGATAGATTTTAAAAGCATATGATGTTCAAGGAAGTAGTGTTTACAGTGTTTGCTCTTCAAATCTATTAAATTTCACTGAAGTTGGAATCAGAATTAATTCAGACACCCTCACAACTTGTCCTATTGAGTTCATTCACATTTGTTACTTTTCTTTTTTCTTGTGGTTAGAGTTGTTTCATTCTCTGTGTGAGCTTCGTGATTCTAGGGCTCAGTGGCCAGCATGAGGTGGACAATGTGGGGGCAATGTGATGGGCCTTTCACCCATCCTGTGTAGTTGATTGTAGGGAAGTACACTCATCCTCACTTGAACATAAGCTCAAATGTATTGGTAGGCCCTTCCTTAAAATTGTCAATGATAATGTTTAAAATATTCTCACAGTAACTGTAAATTGGAAGGCTTTGCTTTTTGCTATCAAGTCAAAGTTGGCTTATGGTGACCTAGACAGGTTGAGCACAGTGAGGTGGAAGTAGCTTAGCTCCTCTCATTGACACCCATCTTTTTCTGTAACACAACTGAAGCCCGCTCCTCTGCTTTACAAGTGACTGGACAAAAACACCCCTCCATGACATCTAGTTCTTATATTTTGTGAAAAATGATTTCCCCTCCTGGAAAAAAGATAGTTTTCTTTTTTCCTCGAGGTTCATAGGGGGAAATCCTCCAGATTACAATGCTGTTTGTATAAGATGTCATTTGTTGTGAAATATTTGCTTTGTAATAAGAAGCTTTGTGGGAAGTGTTTACTTAATCTAGTTAGTAAAGAACATGTAATAACATTTTGCTAAAGACTGCAGATCCAGTGGCGTATTTGCCTAGGGACATGGGTGCATCCATTGTGGTCACGTGGGGGGCGCCGAAACGCCCCCCCCCCACAGGCTGATTAAGCAAGCCCGGGACTGAGGCAGCCGACTGCTGCCAGTGCCTGTTGTAGCCCCGCCCACTCTTTATGGTGGCCCGGAGTGTCCAGGGGGTGGAGAGAAATCCCACTGTTCTCCCAGGAGCAGGACTGGGGAGCTCCGTCTCCCCTCCCTCTGACCCAGTGTGCCTTATTCTTCCTTAAGTTAAGTCACCTGCCATTACTCACAAGCCTTCTCCCCGGCAGATGGGCGCCAGCAGGCACAGGAGAAGGGAAACTGAGCTGGGATCCCAGCAGCAGCAGAACTGTTGCTGCTGCTGACATTTGTTTGGTAAATCTTCTGATGGGGGGTGATTTGTGAGAGATGTTACTGACATCTGTTTGGTAAATCTTCTGGTGGGGGTGATTTGTGAGAGATTTACAGGCTTAAAAGTTAATTTCCACCTGCACTGGCTTGGAGTTGTTTCTCAGGTCAGCCTACCTCACAGGGTTGGTGTAAGGACAAAATTAGGAAGGAGAGTTAGTGGGGAGAGAGCCATGTATGTTTTGCTGGGGGTGATTTGTGAGGTGCTGCAAAAAATCATTGTTTGGTCGTGGGGGGGGGTGGCTGCCCATACCGGCGGGGGGGGGGGGGGACCAAACTCAGGTTTTTATCCCGGGCTCCAGTTTGCCTAGATGCAGATGCAAGAGGCTTATCAGTTCTAACATGTTCTAAGGGGAACTTCAGCTCACTTTTGATCTTTTCCCCCAACCTTGACTGAAAGCAATATGACTAATGCCAAATATCTGTTAAATTTAAGTCAAAGATAATGAACTGGCTTTTCCAGTACAAGCCCAAACTTTTCATTTTAGTCTACACAGAGACAATCTCAGTGTCATATCAGATGTAGTCCATTTTTTAATATTTCAGATTTTCATCCAAACCCTAAACACATTTACTAGCAACAAGTAAGGCAGCCATCCCTGCTGGAGGGATTGGACTAACTTCTGAGTAAATATGTTTAGGATTGCAAACAATGCATACATCATTAATATAAACAGAGCTGTGTTTCTTGGAAGCTGTTTAGCTTTGCAATTTCATTCTTCATTCATCTGTCTGGTTGTATATGCAGATAAGATGTGTTTGCTTATTTCATGTGAAAGATTGTAGAATGCAACCAGGGAATAACCTTATACTCTTTAAGAATGCATGTCCTTTGCATGGAAAACAGTAGTCATGGCAAAACGTGTTTTACTAGTCAGTGGCAAAACTTCCATCAACAGATATCCTGTATGGGGTATAAAATATGGGCCATTCTGCACATTCCCTGTCCATTATCAATATATCTGATTCTCAACCTCGCCAGATCTGAGGATACAGGAGCCTTGAACAGACAAGACAGATCTTTATACAAACCTGAGAAAAACTCCAGGTTTGTAGAAATCTAAAAAAAGAGAGATTAAAAATCCACACAATGATAAATTTGATAAATGATAAATTTGATAAATGATAAATTTGATAAATGATAAATTTGATAAATGATAAATTTGACACAATGATAAATGATAGAAATGCCTGCAGGTTTCAAAAGCAAATGCCCTCAGTGGCCATTGCTAGGCAGCCACAACTAGGGGCATACATAAAAGCCAATCCCTCCACCCCCCACCCCCAAGACCTTGCTGGTATTTTTCATTTTTTCCTTCTCAGAAATGGCAGCAATTTAAAAGGAAATGAAAAGCAGATCCTGGGTAATGCTGATTTTTTCCAGCATTTTTCAGGCCCTTTGGTTCTTTTGAAATTTAATTTAAAAAAAAGACTGGGAGGAATCCCCTCTCCATCCCCCCCTCACTTATCTGCTGGCTGGCCAGGCCAATCCAGCACTGTTCTGCTGGCACTGGGCTGCATGTAGGTCTCAGAGGTGGCAAGGGGCATAATGCTGCAGGCCCAGCCCATCACACGAAGCAGTGGAAGTGGCATCCAGCCTGCCTGAGATAGGGCAGGTAAAGCCCTGCCCAGTCCACCCAAGCCTCACATGAAGTGAGGTAGGGGAGAGCGTGTCTGGCTCTGCCTGTCTAAACCCCCGATGAAGTGACATGGGGGAAGTGCTGTCTGGCTCAGCTTGCCAAATCCCCCAGAAAAGCAGCTGTGCTTGGTTCATCCACCAAATCCCAACATGAGTTGAGACAGTGGTGCCAACACCAGTTTGGGAAATTCCTGGTGATTGCAGGTTGAGTTTTGAGGGGTTTTTTTTAGCTAACCGGCTAATCTCCCCGCCTGACGTTCATTCAAGCAGTTGAGTTTTGAGAAGAGGAGCCTTGGGGAGGGGAAAGCAGGATATAATGCTATAGACACCACCCTGCAAAGCAGCCATCTTCTCCATGGGCACCAATCTTTATTAGCTGGAGATACGTTGTAATTCTGAGAGAACTCCAGGCCCAACATGAATGATCAAACCTAGGTATAAATGAAGTAAATAAAATAACAATTATAGCTGAAAATGGAGGTGGGGGGAGATATGAAAGGCAGGTAAGTGGGTGTGAAGGGGAGAAGACAGTACAGAAGGGTGAGGATATGAGAGTTGTCAAGAGTTAAAGAAGGTAATGCAGTGGAGAATTAGATGCCCCATGCAAGTCTTTGCAGATTCACTTCTGGGCAACTAGACATAGTCTAGAGACGGGCATGGCAAAACTGGCCAGCAAATCAAAAAAGGAAAAAAAATGTCAGGAGACAGCTTTACTGTTACGTAAAGCCCCCTAGATCCAGCATGGTATACTGGTTGAGAGCAGTGGACTCTCAACTCAAGCATCTGTGACCTTACTTGGTATCCCGCGTTCTAATTGGCTGCTGTTTTAGTGGCAGCTTGAATGAACGTCAGGCGGGGAGATCAGCCGGTTAGCTAAAATAAAACGGTCCTGCTCCTGATTGTGCATGGCACAGGTACAAGCAATGTCACACTAGGATTTTTTAAAAGAACCTCCAGACTGGCAATTTTTGAAAATGCCGGGCTAAGGTAAATATCACCGGGGGACACCGGGGAAGACCCTGTGCAGCTTTGAGAGCCTTGCAGAATTCCCAGCTGCACAGGGATATTTTCCATGCTCACCCCAGAATATTTTGACCATGCAAAAATGGCCTGTTTCTCCCTTGTCTGAGAGTAGCTCTATTGGTACCTGAATGATAAGTTGCGCCACCTGATAAAAGTCACAAGCTTTGAAGGATCAGGTGAAATTTTTGACAACTATAATTGAAACTGACTTGACAATTTAAAAAATTGTATTAGGAACTTCAATGGAATAAAGATAGCATATTCCTTAAAATTGTCTTGCAGCTTATGTTGGCTCAGCAGAACTCCATAGTTTACTCACAGTTTGTTGGTTCATTTCCACTTTTGTGATTAGCTGCAATATCTGTTTTTTTAATGAGAAGAGAATCTTGGAAAAGACTGTAAAGTGTTTTTTTAATCTATTCACATTTTGACCTCATCAAAGTAGTTTTCAAACCATTTTTCCTGTGAGGACATCAAATATATGAGTTTAAAAATGAATGTTACTCATAATGTCAGTCCTGTTGGTCTCCTAAGTGCTTTACATTCTAAACCTTTCTTACCCTATGAGGCAAAATAACTTGCTCTAATTGAGAAGATGATATTTAGTGAAGGAAATTGCAGTCAATTTTTGGTTTAGTTTAATAAGAGCTAGTTTGTAATTGAGAAGCAACACCTCACAGGTTTTCATTTTCAGTATTTTATTCTCCTGCTGCCCATGAATCTTAGTGTGGAAGTGCTTGAAAAGGTTTTCACTTTTTGCTACAGAAAGCCACTCCATTCTTTATTATTTGGTGTACATTCTGCTGTGGCTACCTAATACAACTGGGGACATAGATAAATACAAAAAGCTTTGAATCTGGGAAATGTCATGCAGGGATTTAGACTCACAACTGATCTCTAGAAAAAGTGGTCTTCACAGGGCAAAAGCTTTGAAGGAATAAATGCAGGCCCCCAACTGCAAACTGTAGCTAGAAAAAGAATATCTGCCAGTTCACTCCATCTTTCTTTATTTCTTTCCTCCATAGTACTCAGGGAATTGAAGGCTCCAAAACACTTAGCATTGACTGTTGGGCATTCCGGACTATAATCCCAGAATGCTCTGGGAGTAAGGACCCTCCAAATGCAAACTGTAAAACTGTGGCAGAGCTAACCAATGATGCTGATTTCCCTCCTCTATCAGGAGCAAATTGAGCCCTAAGTAGTTATAAAATTTGTGCTAATATTTGATGGGAGTGGGGGAGAGGCAGAAATTTGCAACCTGCCCGCCCAGTAAGAGCCAGACAGACTCAAAGAGTGGTAATACTACTTGCCTTGTCAGACTGTTTCAAGCAGGAAAAATGGTGTGGGATGAGCTTAATTGATCCCACAGAGATTGGATTTCCCACTCCTGCAGTTGCAGCCTGTGGAATGACCTCAGACTAGTCACAATTTTCTTAAAACTTTCTCAGCCTCACCTACCTCACAAGGTGCCTGTTCAGTGAGAGAGGACCAACAAATTGAACTGACTATTGGATAATTCATACTTTGTTGCTGATGCTTGGTCACAATTTGGAGATGAAGGACTGTAGCAGAGACCATAAATGCACCACTTAGGCCAGTGGTTCTCCACCTGGGGGTCGGGATCCCTTTGGGTGTCGAACTACCCTTTTACAGGGGTCACCTAAAACTCTCTGAATCAGTGTTCTCCATCTGTAAAATGGATAAATGTTAGTGTTGGGGGTCACCGCAACACGAGGAACTGTAGTAAAGGGTCGCAGCATTAGGAAGGTTGAGAACCACTGTCTTAGGCAGTGTCCTGCTGAAATCAGTTGGACGTCACTGATGAAAACACGCTTCTAGTCATGGCTTTCATCCCCATGGGACTGATTACATTTTAATTATGTTTACAGAATGTACTTGAGTTACACATTGAACCCTGAATTAGGATGAATCAAAATATGCAACGTGTATGAAACAGGAATGCATTGTTGGTACTTTTTTTTGTTGCTTTCAGAATCAGGCCAAGAGCTGTCAAAGAACAATTCATTAGTTTGGAGTTTCTCCAGTTCAGGGTCTCTGGGGCTAGTGGCAGCAGCTGTAATGTAGATCCTGAAGCATAGCCTGCAGATGGCCATCTTCTTTCGCCTAGGCAAAATCAGGAGGCCTTCGCCAATGAAAAGGTCTGGCAATTGTACAGAAAGAATGTGTATGCAATCATGTTTGTAATTCCTTTTTTCAAGCTTTTGTTGGTGTACATATATGCTGCTGGCCACAAGGAGGAGGAAATGCAGATGAAAGAAAGGAGCCAAAAGCTCAGATAAATGGCACACATTCCAATTTCAGAATCATTTTCAGAAATTCTGTTAGTTAAAATACAGTTGAGGAAGAATAAAGTGAGGAGCAGACAAAACCAGTAAAAGAATAAGTGTGAATGGAAGCAGAGAAATCTGCTTATCCCTACTGACAGTATGTCAGTAGAAACCAAATCCACAAAGTAATTACACCCAAAGGTACATTCAAGTTGCTTAGACTTCCTGTTTACCCATCAAGGGTGTGAAATTTTCAGGGCCCAGTTCCAAGCTGTAGAAAAATAATGGCCTCCACGTAGTTATGCTCTAGGAATTTTCAGTAGTCTGAAAAGACCAGAGAGACCAGAAGAGGCACTCTAGAGCAGTGGTGGCGAACCTATGGCACAGGTGCCAGAGGTGGCACTCAGAGCCCTCTCTGTGGGCACGTGCAAACAGAGTGCCCCCCCCCCCACATATCTAGGCTGGCCTGGGCCGCTGGGCTCGAATATTAGCATTAAACCTAAGATCTGGTTTTGGGGAAGCAGTGTAGGTAACCCTGTTAAGCGCTGTTAAACCCCACTAATTTTCATGCGAAGAACTAAAGCACGATCCTTTACCTGGGAGTAAGCTCAGTTGCTGGTAATGGGGCTTGCTTCTGAGTAAACCCTCCTAGAGTCGTGATTCACCTGTTGGAAGAGTTGCATGTTTGAGTTGAAAGCAAAGCCACCGACTACCACCAAGTTTACGCCTGAGTAACGCACACCTCGGAGCCAACCGTTTTTTCTAAACTGAAAACTCAGTATTCAGGCTAAATTGCCGTGTTGGCACTTTGCAATAAATAAGTGGGTTTTGGGTTGCAGTTTGGGCACTCGGTCTCGAAAAGGTTCGCCATCACTTCTCAAGAGCATCACTTGGAAGTGGCATCACATCTCCTACCCTGCTGTCCTACCCTGTTCTCCCCAAGCTTCCCTCCAAATTTGTTGGCATTTGCTGAGGCAGTGTTGGGAACCCTAGAGCTTCTGCCTATTGATTCAGCACATGCTGGGTTATGCTGTCTTGGATGTTATGATTGTTCTGTGTGAAAAAATACGACATGTACTTGCATATCTGAGTATAGACTTTCTAGGAAGCAAGTTAAGAGACAGCAACTTAAGAGATTTAATTCAAAAAATAATGGAAATTTTACAAGAATTACCAAAAAGGAGAATCATTTTGCAAGGCAAGCAAAGAGGACAACTATATGTAAGTTAATAGTTTTTGTTCATTATAACTGTTACAGTTCACATAAAGTCTCAGATAAGAAGCAGGTTCCAAAACTATTATTGAGCTTTTAGTCATTACACTTTAATGATGATATTTATATCATTATTATCAGTTGGTACAAAAACTTGTATGAAAAATCAGATTAAAAATTATTGCTATTATTGGCTTTCTGAAGGATTATCCTGACACTGAAAATGATTATGGCAATGGATCAATCTTTGTCATGTGCTTTATGCCAATCCTGCCTGACACCTAGTTTCAACAACACTAGGAACTGGCATTATTAGTTTTTCAGCTCTAACAAACTGGAAATTTCATGTTATTAAATTACAGCTGCCATGGAAACAGCACCATTCTGTGATTTTTCTTTCATAGCTGTATAAGAAAAAATTCAGTACCAGTACGTACATCAGAGCATAATGCTTGGATATACTTCTGGTGAGGTGAAGTCATTAAAAAAAGAGGTCAGTAGAAAGAAACACTTGAATTGGCTCAGTTTAATTTACTGTTTTCCACTACAGTACTGGCTGGCTGTGGCACCTTTCTTCAATATGGCAGTTTTTGCTTGTGTGAAAAATGCAGTGCAGATTGAGAAAGGAGGATGAACCGCTTTTGTACACTGAAATTTATTTCTCTTCCTCTTCATTTCTCTTTCTCTTCCTCCAAACCATGTAGTGGTTTGCCCAGTCCCCAAAATAACTGCAGGTAAGTCACTACAGTGTGGCTCCACATTATAAAATAGGAATGCCTGTCTCCAAGTGGAACCTGGAGAACCTGCAGAATTGCAGCTCATCTCCATACTACAGAGATCAGTTCCCCTAGAGACAATGGATGCTTTAGACTGAGGATGGACTCTATGGCATTGTACCCCCAGATTCCATCCCCAGACCTCCAGGATGTCCTGGTTCTGGCAACCCTATTTCCCATTCCCCACTGTTGGCCAGGCTGGGGGTTGGTCTGGTAACCCTAATGAAAAAATCACAAAACCACACTGGTGGAGCCCATTCTCTTTGGCCCCAGTTTCTGGGAAAGGCATGAAAAACAGATGCAATAGCCTTTATATAGCCTGAGTTCTGATGTTTTCATAGTACTGAAAAAAGATGTCCCATAGTGCTTTCATGCTGGCAAGTAAACATAGCATAGCTTGTAGTGAGCAGCAGTGGCGTAGGAGGTTAAGAGCTCATGTATCTAATCTGGAGGAACCGGGTTTGATTCCCTGCTCTGCCTCTTGAGCTGTGGAGGCTTATCTGGGGAATTCAGATTAGCCTGTGCACTCGCACACACGCCAGCTGGGTGACCTTGGGCTAGTCACAGTTCTTCGGAGCTCTCTCAGCCCCACCCACCTCACAGGGTGTTTGTTGTGAGGGGGGAAGGGCAAGGAGATTGTAAGCCCCTTTGAGTCTCCTGCAGGAGAGAAAGGCGGGATATAAATCCAAACTCTTCTTCTTCTTCATTTTTTTCTCTCTCTCAGCAAAGGAGGCAAAATACGGGAACAGCAATACTTCCCCCCTTTTTTGCAATCTGTTCAGAGTCTGTTGGATTCCCATAGGCCTATGTTATATTGATTATTTTTGAAGTTGTTTGTTGATTCTGCAGTTTGGTGAGTTGTTTTGTTTAGGTCAGGGGTCTGCAGCATGGTGCCTTTCAGGCCGTGACGCCTGCTGACACATTTTCTAGTGCTCACCAAGTTGTTTTAGAAAATGGGTGGGGCCAGGTAAGGCTTTTGCCCTGCAAGGCTTCTGACTGACTATTTATTTGGCTGTGCAGATTTTTTTTTTAAAAAAAAAGCTACTTTGGAAGCAGCGGCCACCACAGTGCAAGGATCTATGCTTTCTTACTGAAGTTAAGCTGTGGCAATCATTTTGTGGCTGGCTCTACCTCCTGTGGCAACCATTCTGTGACAGCCATTTTGTTGCTGTGTCTCCCATGTTGTGTCAGAATTCTAAATGTGCATGCAAAGGTTGGGGATCCCGGGTTTTGGTGATGGTTTTAGAGCTTTCTATAATTTGATTTGCTGTTTTTCAGTAATGGTATTTCGGAGATTACCAACTTTTATAAGTCGTTATAATATTAATGAACTTAAGCAATCAACTACTTGTCTAAGGTTGCCAATCTCCAGGAGAAGCCTGGATATTTCCTGGAGTCACTGTCACGATGGAAGGCAAAACTACTGTCGTGGGTTAAACAAGTTTATTTACAGCTGACAAATGGAAATATTGAACAGTTAACAGCTAACCAGAAGCTCTTGATCGGAACTTTCCAGGTTTCAGTTCCAACGGCTTTTCCTGGGTCTCTTAACTCTGCCAATAATTCAGATCCTTAATGGCACACATCACCACAATTATAGCCAACTCGTGAGTAATGAGATCAGATCCCCTGGGGAAAAAAATAGCTCAACAGGAAAAAATAGATCCTCTATGACATTATATTCCTGCTTAGCTCCCTCCCCTTTCCAAACTAAGACAACCAAAGACTCTATCACCAAATCTCCAGGAATTTCTCAACCTGAAGTTGGTAACCTTACGCCTGAAACCATTATCCAACTGCCACCAAGGTTTGGAAGAAAGAGACTTTCCTCTGTATTATTTGGATTATAGAACTCTCTCCCATCCAGAGAAGATGGTTTACCCTTCCTTACTTGGGGACCCTCAAGAATATCAGAAATCCTTTATAGGAGGGAGGAATCAGCCTGCATAAATCTGGGTGTGATCCAAGCCACTTTTGTGGAATATAGCATGAACTATACTTATCTGTGGGATTCTAAAATACTTCTAATTTTCATCCACTTCAGTCTGTTATAATCATCCCTCTAAACAAAAGCACAAAATAAGGATGTTTCATATAACCAGAGACTCTGCAAATACTCTCATCAAGGTGAGTTCTCCATTTTTCCTTGCTGAATATATGTGTGGTATGGAAAGTGCAGCCATTCACAAGATCAAGATGAATTTACATATCTAGCATGAATTGACTAAAAAAGTCAGTGCATGGTTGGAATTTTCGGAAAGGAAACTGTGGGAATGCATTCTGCTAAGATTATACATTGTTGTTAGCAATATTTCAATATGTCTTTTTTTTGCTATGGGTGAGCCCAAACCTGTCCATAGAACAAAATGTTACTATCATTTTATCACACTGTACTACAACATGGTTGCATCAAAAATCTTATCATCTTTGCTGTAGACTGATCAACATGGCATTTAAGGTTTTTTTGCATCAGGATGTTACTTTTCAAAGTGGAAGGTTGTCAGCGGCATCTGATGTGCCCAAGGCAGCTAGGAAAACAAGAGAGGCAGCTGCAAGCACAGCATGGAGCAAGGATAGCTGGCACTCAAACGATATCAAGTGCCTCAGGGGTTCCAGTGGGTGGAAGTTGGTTCACAGCAGACTGGAGCTGTGGGAACAGCTACTAATACAAGCCTGCTACGCAATGATGATACTTAAGGCAGGGTTGACAACTGAATTGAAGAGGATGGCCAACTCACTAAACCTATTTAATGTGTCTCGATTGTATTCCATATACTGGTTACGCGTTAATTAGATTTTTTTGAACTTACTATTTTACAACTAAATATTTATTTTTCCCATTCTTTGTAAGATAGTTTGGATATATTTGATTGAAAAGCAATATGGAAATATATGAAATAATTAAATAGATGTCTCTTTTGGGGGACCAGTGAGACACACTTATGTTGTCCCTCATAGTCCTTTCAGTTACTCATTGTCAGACCCTGGGCTTGAAAATAATAGAAACTGTAGATTTGGTCTATAGCCTTTATTTGACACCTGAAGGTAAGCACCAGAAATGACGATTCTGAAAAACCCTCGCAAACACTCTGCCTATATCCCCTAAAGCTCCCTGCCCCCCCCCCCCCCGGCCAAACAGCTCTACTCTACCCCTAAAACAAAGTACAAGTAAGCTGGGAACAGTTCACACTTGATAAGCGGCTGCTCTTCCTGGCTCCAAAACCGCAGACCGTGGGAAAGCGATATCCGGACACCTGCATAGAAGAAAGCCTTACAGTTCCCTTGCAAATGCCCACCCACCCCCACCCGACAGGCGCAGGACTGACATTCATATACACTGGGTTGGATATTCCAATTGGTGATAAATGGAGGAGGAGGGGTTCCCTTTTACCACCAAAAAACCTAGGGTGGGCATCATGGGACTTACTGTAGTTGAGAAAAAAATTGGGTGAAGAAGAGTTGTTTTTTATATCCCCCTTTTCTCTACTTTTAAGAGGTTTCAAGCAGCCTTCCCTTCCCCACAAGAGTCTCTTGTTATAGATCAAAGTCCATTATGTGGGGAAAAGTGCTTTCAATATGTATACTACTACTGCGGACCCTTGCTTTTGATTCCAGTGCATTTGGAGAGAATGAAAAGAACTTGGTGAAAAAGGGGAAGAATCAAGCTGTAAGTTAAAAAAAAGTGCTGCTAAAGAGGATTGGTGATAATTGAGAATTCTGTAGCTAGATGTGGATTGGCCATTTTGGTCATTGTAAACAATTCCAGTAAGTCGATGACCTAAAAAATCACCTCCCACCTCCCCAGCCTGAAATGAGCTTCTTGTGGCTGCATCCATGCGTGAGCTGGCTGCTTCATGTGGCTGGGGTGAGCAGCTGTTGCTGCCGCTGTGGTGAGGGAACTGGCTATCCAGCCCCATACAATGTGGATGAGTAGGCCCAAAGAGAGAGCTTTCACAAGGGGGCTGGGGCATGTCGGGTGGGTCAGCAACTCCCTTACTGAGGAAGCTGGCTGCCTTGGCCCTGTGCAGGATAAATGATCCATTGCTGCCATCTTCACCACAAGAAAGCCATACAGCACAGCTGAGCAGCACTGCCATGGGAGAGTTGGCTGCCCTATCCCTATCCAGGACAGGTGAGTAAGCAACTACCACCACTGTAAGGAAACCAGCTTTTGCTTATTGGGGAGAAAGGAACTGATGGGGCCCTTTCCAGGATTTTCTTTTTTCTTACCAGTCCACCCTAGCTATAGTGAACTATGTGTGTTCCATGACTAGCCTGCATTTCTAGGTTGTTACTATCCTTCTGGACACATCCTGCTTTATTATAAGACTCTCATTTGCATATGAATAGTAGTAGTGTTTCCTTGTCCACGTGCAGATTCAGGATCACTTATACATGTAAAGCATAATGCAAAGGAAAGACTTGTACTGCAAAGTTTATTTCTTTGTTGACATTCTTTTATTATGTTCTAATATAATTTTTTTCATTGCTTATTATAAATGCAATGAAGCAAGGATGGCAAGCAATGATGTCAGTCATTGTTCAGTGAATCTAGGATTTTTGTCTCACTCTAGAGCTTTCCTTAAACAAATATTTAGCTAATAAATCATGAGAGCCGACATGTAATTATTAGCAAATAGAGTCTCATCTATTTATGCACACAAGGTTAAGTACAGGGAATGAAACTACCAGAGCAGCTAGGAACATAAGCGTGAACACAATTTTATGGCACAAAGCAAGAAGGACCAGCAGAGCAAGCAATGAAGCACACTTAACAACATAAAAACATCACCTCATAAATCACCATTACTAAGAATATTCCGATTATCGCCCCAAGGAAAATCCAGTATAGTGAAATAGAATGAGTGAGTGAACTGTTCTGGCTCTAGCATACTCCTTTCCACAGAAAAATCACAGTAGAATTGTATATCAATCTGCCATTCCCTGGACCATCTTTGTTCTAGAATGATCCCCTTGGGTCCTTATGCCTACCCAGTTCAGACCCCAAGGCTCTAGAACCCAAACAGAGCATTCTAGAACGAAGGTCCAGGAAATTGTGGATTAATATACAATTCTACAGTATCTTTCTGTGAAAGAGTATAGTCAATGCCATATATTCTTGAGAAACACACATCCAAATCTTCTAGTTGACCATTCTAGTTGACCAGTTTAGTATTATTATAACTTTTTAGTTTTAACTGTTCTTTATGTGCAACTACCATTGAGCATGAGCAGATGTGTTTCCCTACAATAATTAAAGTAAAAAGCTTCTGGGAAGAAGTTTGCTGGTATTTTGAACTCATGATGCAGAACATGCTGTTATTTTTTCAATAGTGACTTTAATATTTTGTATTTTTGTATGCTTTGCTTGCTATACTGTGTAGTGATTTTGTTTACTGAACTTGGAAATTATCTAATTCCAAAAGAATGAGATCAAGAGAGAAACTTCTGACTTTAAATCTATATTTCAGTGAAATTATTCTACACTGCTGTAGAATAATATGGCAGTTATTACATTTACTACAGGTATGAGACTAGCCATCAGAGTGATTGGGGTGGGGAATGGGACATGATATTCTTGTTAGCTGAAATCTTTTTTTGATTGATCTGGAACGGCAGTATTCGGGATTATTATGGACAATAATTTTTTAAAGACTGATCCAGGACTAGGGGACATGATCAAAGCAATCTCTAAATTAAAACAGTGTCAGTCTTTGGCCCATGTCATTCTTGATTCCTTGACATGAGAACTGACTTCTCCCTTGAAACCATATTTTGCAAATCACTGCATGTAAAATTGCAGCAACCTCATTTATGCCTGGGTTAGGGGAGGGAGCAAGAATGAATTTGGGGAATTGGATTCAGCACTGCCTGTTAGCTGTCTAGAAGCAAGCTGAGGAGGCACTGGACATTCAGCAGATCTCTCTTGATACTGCTCTGAGATGGACAGGTAAGAGTATTACAGGTTCCTTTGGTTCAGCAAGGGAGCTACGCAAGCTAAGCTGCCTAGGTCCTGTGACATTTAGAGATTGGCTGGAGAACATAGTGCAGGTTTTGCAGGGTAGGGTCCCTGCATGACAAAAAGTGTGTCTCCTTAACGGGCTCTGGGGAAGGGCTGACACACTTACTACATCTCCAGGAGAATGGTGATGGGCTGGAAGAGGTGTTTCTGTCACTTCCAGCTCTATTGCACTCTCTTCCCTCAGTTACCTCAATAGGCAGGTTGGGGAATGTGCTTACCACAGGTGCCAAGACCTGAGGAATCTATAATCAATAAAATAGTGGGGTGTTGTGTGGTTTCCGGGCTGTATAGCCGTGTTCTAGTAGCATTTTCTCCTGATGTTTCGCCTGCATCTGTAATGGGTCTTGCCACCTTAAGAACAGTGTGGCAGACAGAAATACACTGAGGAACCAAAAAATGTTCTGCTTAGGACTCGCTGCTTTTTTCCTTTCTAATCTTGTAGCTGTCAATCCTTGCCCAGTTTCTTGCTTGCACTTCATCCTGATTCCTCACATAGTGCTCTGTTTCTCTAAGCATTTTTTTTTTTTGCTGTAGCAAGAACTTGATATTCTGAACTTAGGCAAATATATTAGTAACACAGCCCATTACAGGCTGAAGAGTCTTTATTTCTTAATATTTCTGTATTAAAATGACATAGGGTTGCCAGACACCCTCAAGGGATTTTGTGTATCCCTAATTTTTGGTATCCCGTTTTGGATATACCCATTTTAGGTGTCTATTCACACAGTGCTGTTCAGCCAACCAATGGAGGTTTTACACGATGCAAAATGAGGCCTAGAAACCACTGGCGTACTGACCTAGGGGACAAGGGGTCCCCTTTGTCCCCGGGCGCAACAATTTTGGTCACGTGGGGGCGCCAGGCAAAATTTCCTCCCCCCACAGACTTCACCATCATCATTGCACCGGCAGCCTGCTTTACACAGCAGCCATTACTATCAGGCAGCTCAGGCTGCCTTAGCTCTCAGCTTCACTCTGGACGGTGTGGTAGCCCCATCTGGGCCAAGTTCCACTCTCAGTCTATTTAGCATTAGGTGAGTCTGGGCCGCCTCCTTTTGGAACCATACAGCGGCCTTGCCTCCTCAGGGTGTGGTCATGCAAACAAACCTCCCTCCCCTGCTCAGAAGGGAAGGAACGCAGCCCGGGAGGAAGCAAGCAGCAGTAGCACGGGCACAGGGGGAAAGAGGCGGGCCCTGTCTTTTGGCTCTGAGTTCTGCCTGCCGCTGCCGACCACTAACAGCTCACAGTGGTCCCTCGCGAGCAGCCATGGCGCCTGGTCAGAGGACAGAGAGGTTTGTTGCCAGTCCATCACTACCCCCCCCCCCCCCCCCACACATCGCATCGATCAGGAAGTTTTTCTTTTCCTCCCCCCAGCCCATCGCTCCTCCCCCCAACAAGTGGTTTCTACCCGGGTTCCTTTCTATGGTCGCCTCCGCCAAGCTGGCTCGCCATGGGCGCTAACTCCATGGAGAGGCAGCAAGAGGCGTGCAGGAGAGGCAGCCTCACCAGGTGTGTGCAGGGAAACAGGTGCAGCAAGTGGCTCCACTGGCGCCCGGTAGGCTCTGCCCCTCAACTATTGTGTGCCAAACAAAAGAGCAGAGTTTGCAGCTCGCCTTTGCAAAGAGGGAGGAAAATCCCCTCAAGCTTTGTAGGAGCCACCGCCTCTCCTGTAATCTTCTGAAACGCTGCTTCTCAGGTTTCCCTGCTTTTTTCCCTGTGCACCCAGCTAAACCAAGTGCCTCTTGCTTACACTCGGACCTGGGAGGTGCTGTGGGCAACGGAGGCAAACCACGGAGTGAGATTTCCCAGCACCTCTCAGGTCCTGAGGTGTAAGCAAGGAAACGCAGCTTAGCTGGGAGTGCACAGGAAAACGAGGAAACCTGGAGAAGCAACGTTTCTAAGATTGGGAGAGACGGTTTTCGCTTTTGCGAAAGAGCTCTAAACGAGGGGGCATTTTCCTCCGTCTTTGCAAAGGCGAAGCTGCAAACAGAAGCCTGGGGTTGGAGGAGCAAGCCGGTGTTCAAGCCCATCGCTGCCTCTCACCGGCTTGCTGCTCCTCCCAACCCCAGGCCGTTTCTGTTTGCAGCCTCAGCCTTTGCAAAAGCAGGGGAGGAAAAATCCCTCGCTTTAGAGCTTCTCTAGGGAAGCTAAACTGTCCCTCCCAATCTTGAAACGTTGCTTCAGGGTTTCCTCGGAAGGGCTCTTTGCGTCAGCTTTGCTGCCTCTCCCTGGAGTAGCAAGCACCTCTATCACCCGAAGAGGAACTCCCCAGCCCCTCAGCCTCTGCTGGACTTCCCCCCCACCCCTCGGGCTCCTAATTCAAATTAACACGCAGCCAATCCTGGAGAGGTAAAAGCACTTCCCTTCTTAACCCCCCCCCCTGCAGCCCCTGCCCACACGTACTAAGCAAGCAGTTCCTGACACCCCCATCCCTTATAACCCACGGTGAGGCAGAAATCCCCTGGCCTCCCTCTCCCCACTTCTGAATAGTCTAGGCACAATCCCCTCTAACTCCTCCCTCGAAAGTGCACACATTATTCCTCAGAAGCAATTACTTTTTTTTTTCCACCTCCCAGTCCTTGTGTTTTAACAATGACTAAATAATCCCTCCTTTCATGCCAGGGCTTGTGGGTAGATATGTTACTGCTTTTCAACACCACATATATAGCTTCATTCCCCTCTTTGCTCATTCTGAACCCCTTACTCTGTTCTGCAGGTGACACTCACCATGCCTTTGTCTGTACACCTGTGATAATTTCAAGATTGTTCCCTCTGTATTAGTTGCCCTATTCGTCACCCTGATGTAGCCAATGCCATGGTTAAGGAAAGGGGAAAGCCCCCCCCCCCCCACCTCTTGGGAGGTCAGGGTGGGTTCTTATCTTCATGAATGACTGTGTGTGGGAAAAAGATTGCTCAGACTGGTCCCTCTCTAGTTAGATCTCAGAAGCTAAGCAGGTTTAGCTCTCATTCGTACTTGGATGGAACTCTGTTCAAAGAAATCCAGGGTCATTGGGCAGAGGCAGGGCAATGGCAAACCACCTTTGAACATCTCTTTGTTTTGAAAAACCCAACAGTGTCACTCATAAATTGGCTTTCATGACTTAGTGGCATCTTTCCCACTACTCACCACTGGAAACATCAGGTGTAAATGAATTGCTATAGGGATGGCATGAGTACAGGATTTGATTTTGGGTATGTGTGCTGTCAGGGATCTGCCAAATAGTTCATGTTCCTTGAATAGGATGCGCTTGAAGTCCAGCATAAACTTGCCTTGAGATCCTTGTATTTGAGACTAAAGGCTGTCAGGACAAAAAAGTCTAGATAAGTGCTCAAGACCTTGCTGGATTTAATCCTTTGCTGTTGAAATAAGATGTATGCTCAATGAGGGGGGGACTGCTGTTTAGATAACACTCAGTTTAGTGTAACTAAACATAATGTAGTAACTAAACATAATGTAGTTCTTTTGGAGAAAGATTCAGGTGCTGATTTATTCAAGTGCTTCCAAGTCTCCTGCAATGTGAAAGTGGAAAAAAAGTCATTCTTATTCAGGGAGATTTGGTAAATTGCATCTTTCCAGAGAGGTTTGTTCCTTTTAAGCATTAATGAGAGTTGAAAACAGGCATTCCTGCCTTTTGCAGCTACAGGCACAACGGGGTGGGGTGGGATCTCTTTATATTATTCAATTCATTCTTAAAAACTAAATCTCAGAATAAAGAGGGATGTAAAATCTTAGCTAAGGGTATAAGTAGATCCTCTCTAAAACTTTAATTTCTTAACTGATGTGTTCACATAACTTCAGAACTTTTTCTCTTATTGCAAGGAAAATTTACTCATTGACATCTTATTTTACAAAACAAAATTTCTTTTTGTATTGTCAAAGGCTTCCTGGCTGGATTCAACTAGGTTGTTGTGGGTTTCCAGGCTGTGTGGCTGTGGTCTGGTAGATCTTTGTTCCTAACGCTTCACCAGCATCTGTGGCTGGCATCTTCAGAGAGAGTAGAAGTGTGTTACACACTGCTCCAGTAATTGTGGATTTCCAAGGATTTTACCTTTGTTCTCACTGTTAGTTTGGGCTTTGAAATTTCTCCCAGTTTTGTCCCCCACACCCCTGCTTCTGTGGCTAGGCTGTTACTTGCTAACTTGCTTTGGTTCTACTTTTAAGTTTGTTGTCTTAGCTTTTTTAAAAAAAAAGAAAAACAACCTTTTCTTTTGTGAAGTGGCTTGTTTTCTCCTGTAGTTCTTTACTGGGTTCTTCTGGGCAAACCTGTGGGTCTCCCCAACTTCAGTTTTTTTTTTTGGGGACTTGTGGGTTTCTGCTGTCGCAGTAGTGCTGTGTGGATTTGGTAGGAGATTCAGGGCTTGCAAATGTGCCCCCCCCCCCTTGATGTCCATTATAGTTCATTAGGTGTTGTAGGTGGGCTTCATTTTAAAATGGAGGTGTGTGGAGGGCAGTAGGAAGGTGTGTGTGCCTCTCTGTTCTTCTGGAGGGAAAAAAATGCTGCTATTCTCTATTTGAAGCAGTGAGAGGTGTGGGATTGGGTGAGGCTCTTGCTGTTATGCCAAGCTGCCGTCCCTGTGGTAGAGATTTCCACCATGGCGGTGCTCTGCTGGGGTCTTGCTCTGGGTAGGGGCACCAAATTTACCTCAGGGCTGCTGCTGAGTGGGTCCTGACAGGAACCAGTCAACTTTGCTGAAGTTTGCTTTGGAGGGGCAAATGCTATGGGGCACCCAGTTGAAGGTGAAGCTGCTGCCCACAGAATGAGTGCCCAGACATCCAAACTTCAGCAAAGCTGGCTGGTTCTATCTCTACAATGGAATAGTTCTGAACTGGGCTTCTTAGATAATCTGGGGTGCCTTCTAGTGTCATAGATGAGTTTCTTACCTTATAGGCTTTAAAACATATTTCAGATGAAAAAAGCAAGGTTATTCAGGGTTATTCTAAGACTATGTTTTCTAAGTTGCTATTTTCAGAAGACTGAGTTCATGCTCGCTAGTGCCTCTTGTCAGTATTAAAAAATTCAATGTGTGCAACTACTGTGGAAAAACATGACTTGAATTTGTCCCTGTCCTCTCCCTCCTCTCCTCCCTCCCTCCCAGCACTGTGCTGTGTTTCCAATGCTGGGGTCAATTGGGGGTGCTGGATAGAACACCGTAAACGTTTTCACAGCAGTGATAAAACATTTTTGAAAGCATTTTGAAAAAATTGGCTAAAGGTTTGATTTCTGCTGAGTGGTATGGACTATTGCTGCATTGAGGCATGTTCTATAATGTGATGGTGATTAGAAATGACCTGGTGCAAAAGAATCATTGTTTGGTCATGGGGGGGGGGTCATGGGGGGGCGCCAAACTCAAGTTTTGTCCCCGGGCTACAGTTTGCCTAGGTACGCCCCTGCTAGAAACTGCATTGACGTCACTTCCATCATGCTGCCAACAGAGTGGGAGACATGGTATTTGGGCAAAAACTATATGGTAGAAGCTGTTTTTAGCATAGAGTTTTTTCCCCAAAGCCAGAGAGCATTCCATGTTGTTGCCACATGATGACATGTTTTTTGAAAGTGACATAAACACACTGATGGCCAGTGTGAGATCCAGTGTGGCATGGTGGTTAAGAGGGTGTATTCTAATATGGAGAACAGGGTTTGATCTCCCACTCTTATCTGATGAACTGGATTTGTTTGCCCAGTCCTCCACATGAAGCCTTCTGGGTGACCTTGGGCTAGTCATAGTTCTCTCAAAACTCTCTCAGCCCCACCTTCCTCACAAGGTGGAGGAAGGGCAGCAGTTTGTAAGCCACTTTGAGCCTCCTTAAAGACAGAAGAAACGGTAAAAACTAAATTATTCCTGTTTCCATTTTGCACCTAGTGAGACCCCCACCCTTCTTCTGCCAGTTGCTAGGGGGTACCTGGCAACCCTGAAATGACAGTATACTGAAGTATGTTAATTACAGCGTGTTGCCAGGCTTCAATGATAAATGGCTCACAGCTCAGTGATTCTAGTTGTTCCATCATGATTCATTGCTGGAATGTCGCAGCTGCTCCCCCCCCCCCCCCCCCCCCCGTATTGCCTTTTTGCAGATAATTTTTAGCAATACTCATAAAAGCACTTACACTTGTTTCTTTAACTACTGTGGTCAAACATGAACGGGTTTTTGTTCCAGGGCCATGAGATAAGTGTATGTTTAGAACCTGTAGCCCTATTGCATGCAGATGTACAACAAAAATCTCAGAGCAGCCTAGCAAGCTAAGTTCCTATGCATCTGGTTTCTCTGAATTCATGCTAGATAAAGATTGTCATAGAGAGAACTCCAGTGCTTTTTGGAAGATCAATAATATGTAGAATAATTTGGAAGATCAATAATCAATAATAACCACTGAGTGCTAAGTTCCTGGTTATCATTATTAATCAAAGAGCCAACATGAGCTCCTATGTAGTGTTTATGAGGTTTTGGCTTGCTGATCCTATGGTCCTTGCATCAGGTGTTTTTCTATCCTTCTAGGATATGAGATTTGGTCCCTCCTCAGCACAGGTTTGTCAAAATCAGATCTAAAGTCTCCATCTCTCCACTGTCCTCTGTTCAAAAGATATTGATATTCCTGCTCAAATAATTTGTTTTTTAATTGAAGATAAACCTCATTGGCGGTGAGCATGAGCAAGGAGTCCCAGGCAAGGCCCAATGAGGAGATTTTAGCCTTGATTAGTAGCCACCAGTCAAAAGTCTGGAGTTCATGCATCACTAGTTAGACCAAACTGCGGAACCGGAATGGAAATTTGAAAGTGGCGACCCGTGCCCTGGTTTCCAGAAGGTGCTGTCCTGCCTCACGGCAAAGGACTGCATAGGAGACACAGTGTGGAACTCCAAAGATTTTATATAGGAAGCTGAACTGCAACTGTTCAAGCTTGGATTTCCATGAGTGGATCCATATAGGAACCCCATACATTAGATGTTGAACTGCTTTCGTGTTGAATGAATAAAATTTTTTAGAACAGCAGCAGAGGCACATTTTCTACCCTTCAGGGCCTTGTCTCTATGGCCCCTTCCGCACACACAAAATAATGCATTTTCAAACCACTTTCACAACTGTTTGCAAGTGGATTTTGCTATTCCGCACAGCTTCAAAGAGCACTGAAAGCAGTTTGAAAGTGCATTATTCTGTGTGTGGAATGAGCCTATGTTTAGTCCAGCCAGGCTTATGTTGGAAGACAAACCCTAAGTATTTGAAGGATCTAACTTGCTCAATAACTGAGCACTGAATAGACCAGGTCATAGGACTACGAGCATTTGAGAAAACCAACACCTTGGATTTTGATGGATTGACTGAAACCGATTAGACACACAGTAGTTATTGCATTTGAGGAGTAAATTCTTGAGGCTGATCCTTGAGCGGGACAGCAGAACTGCATCATTGGTATATCGAAGGATTGGGACCGGAACATTATCCAAATGGGGACAATGAGAATTTATGCTATTCAGGGTTGGGGCAGGATCATTCAGGAAGAGATTAAAAAGAACAGGGGCTATCACACAACCTTGCTTGACTCCCTGGGAGACAATGATGTTGGTGGTTAAGCGGCCTAAAGGATTGATTCTGATTTGACAGGTGAGGTTTTTATGCAGTGACATTATTAACATGAAGAGTCTGGGGTCCATTCCAAGTTTCATCAATTTAGCTCACAGGAGGCCCCTGTCAACGGAATCAAATGCCCCTAAATCTATGAAGGCTGCGTAAAGACTGGATTTACCTTTCTGCACATATTTTGAGATGAACTTGCTCAAATTCAGGCAATGATCTAGGGTGGACTTCCCTTTCATAAAACCAATCTGTTCAATGCCAATGATCTTTTCTGTCGAGATCCAAGAAAGAAAGTAGAAATTTGGCATACAGTTTGCCAGAAATCAAAAGGCTGATTGGTCTATAGTTAACTGGCAGATTGGGATCACCTTTTTTGAACAAGGGGATAATGGTGGCATTTGTCCAAGAAGAAGGGACATGACCCGAGTTATTCACCATGGTGAATAAGGCGGCTAATAGGGGAGACCACCAGTTGACGAACGATTTGTAAATTTCGGCTGGGATGCCATCAGGGCCAGGTGCCTTGTTGGATTTAAGGTCATTAATTAATAACCTTATTTCATCTTCGGTGACTGGAGGCCAGCAGGGAACATCCCTGGTAAAAGGGGAAACATCCCTATTGGTGATGCCTCTCATATTACCAAACAGGTCGCAGAAATACTTATGCCAAGTTTGAGAATGAATGTTGGAGATAGGAGGAACAGATGTACGCATTCCGTTAGTGACTAGGCGCCAAAAGCCTCTGTAATAATTAGATTGGGCTGCTTGAATGAGAGCATTCCACTTTATACTAATTTGCCTGTGGAGATTCTCACGTAGGTGAAAAGACAGGCGGCTCCTGAGAGTAAAATATTCCTCGGGCAAATTAGCAGCACCCTGGTGCCTAAAGACAGAAAAGAGCTTTCTCATACGTTTTTGGTTGCCTTGCAATTCACAGTGAAATTAAGATCTGATGTTGCCTTAGAAGAAGCATAAGCTTTGATAGGGGTTACAAGGGCCCTAGCCAATGATTGGGTCAGATTCTCAAATTTAGCAATGCAGTCATCTGGGGATGAAGATGATACCAGAGAAGATCTGCATTGCATCAGTGAAGGACTATGAAGAAGGGAGTCAGTGGCCTGCCTGGAATGCTCATTCCACCTGATTTTGTACAGTATGGAGTGGGTGCAGGATGTGGTCACAACTCTTGATGGACATAAAGTCAACTGAACCACAAGGGGCATATGGTCACTCCAAACTTGGGGTGGGATTGTTAAAGACTGAGTAATATCTAGGCAAGGCTGGGAAACTAGAACCTAATCTAAGACACTATTGCCACGAGGTGAGATATGCGTGAAGTCACCCGAAGATTTAAACTGAGTCAGGCCATTTAAAATAATTAAATGAGATTGAAGACTACATTTAACAAGATTTACGCCCAAAGGGTTTAGGGAGGTGTCTTTAGATTGCTTGGTTAGAGCAAAATGCCTGGTAAAGCTCAAGGTCTAAACCCGTCAAGGACTGAAAGTTCTACTCATTCTTACTGATTCTAGCATTAAAGTCACCAGCTAGAATCACCATGTCAGGCTGATGAGTCTGACAAAGGTCAGAAAGATAGGTGCGAAGATCGGACCACAATTGGTCCCCTTTTGAGGTCTGTAAACACGAGGTAAGGTAAGTATTAACCATTAGGAAGGTGGGCGTAATGCCAGTAAGTAACAGTGCCTGAGCCCAATGCTCATATGGGGTGAGTTCTTAGACAACAGCACCAAGATTCGCAGCTGTCAAGATAGTAAGGTCGGATTTATGCCGCCCTTTCATACATTATTTGAAGGCAGGAAGATAGAATGAATTAAACCCTGATAAATAGATTGGGGTGGGGAACCATGTTTCCTGGAGAAATATGATGTTAAAACCGGACAAATAATTATAAAAATCGGCATCAGTGATTTTATTGTGCCACCCAGCTACATTCCAAGAGATGAATGTTAGAATGGAGGAAGAAAGGGGTGGGCTGGCAGATAGTCAATCTAGTTCAAAAACTTGGTTAAGGAAGCCACTTGTGTCAGAAAAGATGCAACCATTGGACCCAGTTTTAGCTGCTGGGGGAAAGGTTGAGTTGTTGGAGTTGACCACAATGGATGCATAATCGGTCTCATTGGCATCTTCCGCAGATTGAGCTGTGGGAGAGGTGTTAATTTCAGCTTCAGTGGTCTTAAGTTCTTGTGCTCATGATAAACCATCGGTTTGAGGAGGGTTGTAGATGTCTCTAAAAGCACGGGGGTCCAGTTCAAGTTCACCACCTTAGGTTGTGGGGCAAGGGGGTTTAATTATTACTGGAGGAGAGTTTCCTTGGTCCTGGGTAGTTGATGGGGAGAGGCTTTCAGACTTCTGTGGTAATGAGAAAGAGACATGCTCGGGTAACTCTTCATTCTTGAAATGAGGACCCTTTAGAGGTTTTTTTTTGAGGCCAGGTTCTCTAGAAGTAGCAGTAATCTCAGGATAACTTCATCTTGTTCTTCAGGAGAAAGGAGCGCAAAGACACTTTTAACATTTGAATCTGTTATATCGAAGTCCGCTGGGAAGGCATTGATGGATTCAGCGATATCCATGGCGTTCCTGTCTAGCAACAATATTTTAACTTTTGTTTTAGTCTGAGAAAATGTACTATCTTTGGAAGAAAGAATGGGTTGTTGTGGTAGGGTGTCTCTAGCCCAGAGATGTGGTCCATGCAAAAGACTCATTTTTTCCTTTTAATTGTGGGTATATTGCACACACAGGGGTTGCTTTATCACACTTCTTGTTGCCAAATTTCCTGTTTGCTTGCATGATTTTCACCAATCTCCCCAAGTGCCCACTCAAAAATTCGTCATCTTTTTCTGGAAAAAGATGGTGGACAAAGGCAGCTCCTCAGCCACAAGAGGAAGAAGCTGAACTTGCTTTATAAAATCAACTGTATACAAAAATTAAAAAAAATAATCTGCAGCTTTTGGAACATAAATCTGAAATATGAAAGGATGTGAATGCTGGCCAGACTTAATTTTTGATGTGATTGATGAAGATTCCCTCATGTTGCATTTCTAGAATTCTGGAGGCCTCTTTCCTAATAAATTAATTGCAAATATTTGGAATAAACCAAAAGCAAACAATCATGCCAGTGGAATGAGCAAAGTCTTGTTTATATGTGAGATTCATCCCACTCCATTCTTAGGTAAAGTTTCACTTCCAGCTGTTCTTCCAGCTGTTGGAAAATAAGCATAACTCATTTAGCTGAGCACATACTTCTATTCTCCAGTCTGGATTCAGGTCTTGGATGAAAGAATATTGCTTCAGAACAAGTTCTGATCCAATGTCAGACTTGTCTCTAGAGCTATGCATAGGTGGCCAGTTGATGAGGCTCCATGGCTTTGGGAGGACTTGCTAATGTGCAGTAGCAGTATTGTTCATCTTCCTGGCAAGGGTCATACCACCACAAGAATGACTGTCAGAAGGATTAGGCTTCCTCGTGTCTCCTTCTTCCACTGGAGTGTTCATTTCCACCACAGTGAAGTTTGTATGGCTAATTTTCTTCCTCCTGCATTGCCAAAGAATCAGAAAAAAACAAGCAGAAGCAACTGTTGGTCACTGTTCACTCGCTTGCCAAAATGAGCAGCAATGGCTGGTAGAATTAAACACCACCCGGAGGGAGAGTGCAGGGGAGCAAGCAGTAGTCACCACTTTACAGGTGAGGCTGGTGAGCAAAAAGAAATGAGTGATGCTTATTCCCACATGCCTGCCTTCTTGCCAAGGGCCACCAAACCCAGAACTGGCCCTGGCTAGCTTTACTATGTTGAATATGCTTTTGCTTATCCCACATCTGACCCCCCTGCCCCAATAAAGGTTTTTACTATTGTATCTTAATAAAGAGATCATTCTGGAGCCCTTCCAAGCATCACTTCCACTAGTATGGTAATTTAAAAAGAGTAAATTAACATAAGCTGCACACATGCGCTTATGCCTGCCCACACACAAGTGTTTTTTTTCCTGATGTAAAAGATTAGAGCTGCTGTTTCCATGCTAATAACAGAGACTAGTGATGACTGGCACTGGGATCATCACCCTGTTTGTGGGACCACTACTCTCATTCATTGTTAATCTGTGGCAAAAGAATACATCTGAAGACACCCAGGGGGAGAATTCATTTTAATGGGCAGGAATCTGAAAGACATTATAAAATGTGATAAAAACAGACAAAATATTAAACTGTTTGTGTTCATTAGGGAATGCAAAGTTGATATTCTTCTAATGATACCCTGATAGAATTTTAATTAGCTGACTTGGGTTCATGAGTCATGAGGCTAAATCATTTTTAGTTGATTTTTATTGTATGCATGATATCTGCAAAAGCAAGCCACAGTTTCAAAAGTACAATGCTGTGCATTTTAAACATGACTCTTTAATACTGTACATAGAAATTACATGCAGGTACATAAAATGATTGATATAACTGCAGGATGAGAATGGACTGAAATGCTTCGCCCTTTTCTTTAGTTACAGGGTTTGTTTAAAATTGTTTCTCTCAGACATATCCAAAGGGACTAGATTCCAACTGGATCTTCACCACATAATTGTTCTTAGAAAAGTTATAGGGATCACATTCTTTCCCATTTACTTAGGAGATCATTTTAAACAGTTGTGCCATGTATTAGTATGGAATTGGCTCTCAGGTCTAGTTTGATAGACACACACACAGCCAAACACATAGAGCTGCCTGGCAACATTATTCAGCCTAGTTTTGATAATGTGTAAAGGAAGGTTAAAGCAGAAAATGCCAAAGCATTCCTACATCTGAACATCCGGACACCAAAAGTAGTGGCTAGTGGGAAAATACACAGCTTTAAGGCTGATAATGAAGGAACTGAAAATGTTAAATATTTTGTATTTCTTGGCTCCATCATCAACCAAAAAGGAGACTACAACCAAGAAACCAGGAGGAGACTGAGACTGGGAAGGGCAGCCATGAAAGAGCTAGAAACTATTCTTAAGTGCCACTAGTGACCAAATAGTCCATTCTACAGTACTCCCCACTATTATGTATGGGTGTGAAAACTGGAAAAGGTGGAAGAAAGTTGGCTTATTTGGGGAGAATTTTTTGAATATTGTGGGCTGCCCAAAAAACAATAAACAGATTCTAGATTAAATTCAGCCAGAAATCTCTCTAGATTTAAAATGACTAAACTGGGGCTATTGTACTTTGGTCACATGAGAAGACAAAAGTCACCGGAAAAGACAATAACACTAAGGAAAGCTGAAGGCAGAAGGAAAAGAGGAAGACCTTATATGAGATAGATTGACTCAACTGAGGCAGCCATGGTGCTTACTGGTTCTGTTCCTAACGTTTCGCCTGCATCTGTGGCTGGAATCTTCAGAGGTATATCACAGAGGAACGTCTGTTACACACTGGAAAACCCACCAGAACCTGTTGAATCTGGCCGTGAATGCCTTTGACAATACCATGGTGCTTAGTTTGTAAGACATGAGCAAAACAGTATTAGAATATTTTGGAGAACATTAATTCATAGGATTGCCAATCGGAAGAGACTTGATGTCTCTTCACACATGCGCGTGCACACACACACACGAAGACTAGCCTATCAAATTCACACACATACATTTGCAGCCACATAGGACAACATGACTTAGAACTGGCTTCCACTGGCTTCACTTTGTGTGCAAGGGAGGTATTTCTTCCAATCAGTTTCCAAGTCCACCACACAGTCCTGATGTCCTGGGTCTGAATATCTGGCTCTGAACTATTCAACATAAAACTACGCATAGGGTAGAACATGTCAATAGAGAGAAAATTTTCTCTGAGTCTTAATTTAGCCTTGGAGGTAGTTATGTTTTGCTTACATAACTTCTCCTAGAAAATTGAAATAGTGCACAAGAAGCACCACATATATAGTTTCATTGTTTTCACACATTGTTGTGCCAGTTGTTCAGTAGCATTGTAGTAGAATCAGTTGCTGTTCAAATTCTGGTCTAGTTTGTCTCATTTTGGAGTGGAAGAGAAACCTGTGATGTGGGTATTCAGAATAAATAATTCCTGTCTCTATCAATTATGCATCGCAGCTGTTTGAGAATGTCTTATAGGAATCCCAGTATGAAGTATGTTGTCATTTCTCAAAGCAGTAGGCTCCAATCAAAGCCAATTGTGTCAAATATTTTGTAGCATGTTGTCTTAAGATAATCAGAAATGTATATAAGGAACACTAAATCGAGTGAGCACATCTGTCAAATAGAGACAGAAAATATCCTGTGTATTATTCTCTGAAATAAAAGCTTTATTGGTATCTATCTAGATAATTATGGTTAGTTCTAAGTTTGAATAAAAGATGTACTGGAAACACAGGAATTCTTGGGATGGATGACATTCTGGGCAGCCCCATCCAAACCTGGAGGCAGTGGAATACAGTGCCAGTTTGGCACCATCCCACCACCTCCAACAGGGCTTTCCAGAGGTTCGGGGAACTCTGGAAAGTTCACTGCTGCTGGAAAGCCCCATAGGATTTAAAGGACATATGCCACCAAAAGGGCATATGTTGTGTGCAAATATTGCTGGTTTGTTATTTCTGTGGCACACTCCTTTTCTATCATACATATTAGAGACTGCAAAATTCAGTTTCTGGTTTGTTGTTTTTTAATTTAAAAAAAAGTTTCAAAACTTAATGGCCGAGAAGATAACCTGTAACATCTGGGGGAAATGTAACTTACATTTCAAGGGTCAAAATGGTTCTGCATAAAACTAGTGTCTAGGACTACCCTGCCATACCTCAGAACATAAGCACTGCTTTGCTGGATCATATTAAGGAGCCACCTGTTATTCAGCAACTTGCTTTCAACAACAACCCGCTAAAAGTCTCTAGAAAAGCCACAAGGAGGGCATGAAGGTTCCATCCCTCCCTTGATTTGTCTTCATCACCTAACATTAACTATTTCAGAATCCTGTATAGTGTTACATTTGTTGATAACTATTAGTCATATCTCTTAGGAAATTATCCAGCCTTGCTTCAATCTTAAATTGTACCACTCCAATTAATACACCTGCGTTGCATTTCTAAGAACACTCTTTGGGAGTACGCACCATTGACTAGCCTTCAGTAGAATGCTGAGCTGATGGGGGAATAGGAAGATGAGAGGGGAAAAGAAATAAAGTTAAATCTCAAATGGAATTTCCATGATGATATCATAGCTCATATCAATTTGCATAAACACAAACCACATATAACATCTGTAAACAGGAAGTAACAATTACAACAGGAAATAACAATATGTACAAATATCAGTTCTGGACATCTGATGAACTTATGGTTTGGGTAGAAAATCTCTTTTTTAGTTGCCTCTTCAGTATTGATGAACTTCTTCAGTGGTTCCTGTCCTGACCTCTTCGAACTCTGAAACAGCTGCGGTTGACTCAGAAGGGGTAAGCCTCATATGAATCCTTAGTGCCAGCTGCTGCTGACCCTGTTGCTACTGACAGAGCTGAAACTAAAACTAATGGAGTGGAACAAACAATCAGCTCAAATCTTGGTGATCTCATGCCTACCACTTCTCCTGGCTCCAGAGCAAGGGCGTACTGCTAATGGGAACATGGGGTATCCCACGTCCCTGGGCGCACACCATTTGATCATATGGGACCCAGCTGGTGCTCGGTGCCCGGTGGCTTCCGCTGTGCTGCTCAGGTGGGCGCTGCAGCCGCAGGCCAGCTCCTGCACTCCCCAGCCTCCCTGCTGTCAGAGAGGCCAGCTGCGACTGCAGTGCCCGCCTGAGCCACCCGCTGCCAAGCCACAGAGGTGCGGGTGGATCTTTTCCAGGGACTGAAATACAGTGGCTTCAGTTTAGTCATTTTAGCTTCTAACAGTGTAATTACCAAATTAGCTTTTCTTGGGTTGTACTTTATCAGGCTGCGGAGGAGTGTGAGGTTTGTTTGGCATTTCCCATGTGAAAATTCTGTGTGCTGTGGTTTTTTTAAAATGTCAGGGAAAAGGCTAGGCTAAAAAAATCTACTTGGGTTAGGTTTTTGTGTGTGCAGAAAGGTTGAGGGAATAGTCAAACATTACAGATAAACAAAATAAGGTAAAAGTGGAATGATTCATTAACACTTTATAGATGTCAGCATAATTGATTCTATTGTTTAAAAGAATTGTTGAATTATATACATTAATTGTGTGTATGTGTGTTATGTGTGTGTGTGTGTCATTTTGTACTTTGTACATTAAAAAGGCCTTGTGCCTTTCAGTCTCATCCTCTGTGGAAGAAAAGGGTTGGGTGCCAATGTTTAGGGAAGCCAATGCTGTGTAGTAATGGACAGGGGGCATCAGTGGCATCCATATAAAAAGATGTAGCTCATAAGGTATCCTTGGGCAGACTTGATTTTTCAGCCTAATCAAGGGATAAAATGGACCTGATATGTGTGTTTGGGAGGGGGGAGAGACCTGTAGAATCTGCTGATTTAAGGGAAAGGGGGAGATAAAAAAGACATGTAATTTGTATACAAGGGACAGTTTTAGAATGCATAGACTTTTCCACAAATGTTAAAGATGAAATAATCTTTATCAAGACTATAAAAGAAAGGGAAAAAACAATCTGTTCAATATTCACATTGGGGGAAGAGAAGAGTATATGGAAGATAATAGGATATTTGTAGCATGTGATGAGAAATCACCTAATTGTGCAGATTAAGCAAGCATGACAAGGCAGTAGGCACATAATGAAATGCCCTATTAAGCCTGAAAATGATGGGGAAAGTAACAGCAAGAATTCCATGTACAATTACTTGGAAGGTCAGCAGTTCCATAAAAAGGGGTTGATCTAATTTGGGAAGCACTTGTCAGGTTGATTGTGGCGAAGATTTAGTCTCTAGTAATTCTACAGTGTAAATAAAACTTGTCAACTTGATCTCTTCCTCCCATAAAACAGTGGGACAAGAGACTAATTAGCTTTTTGGAAATGATTAACTGACTTGTTCTGGTATTGCAGTAAAACTCAGTTCAACAGAATCACTATATGTTATCTAGGGAATAGGCAAATATCATCTATAGTTGGTTTAAACATAGGGTTGCACTCAGCCACCTTTTCTATTCAACCTTGCCCAATTCTACTCCTCACAATAGACCACAACCTACAAGGTTTTTGTATGCTCAGGTTTTATGATTCCAGGATACCCTTTTCAGATGGTGAAAGTGGAACTCTGCTCCCTTTTTAATCAGCAAAACAAGTAGATCCATCTCATACCTTAAAACTATGGTCTGTTTTAATTATGATCTATTTTAACAAAGTAGCTGACAGGAGAGTAAGCGGCATGGTATGACTCAATTTCGGAAACTAAAGAGGTCACTTCATGAAAGGGAAACCACTAAGGAAGACTTTGCAGAGGAAGATAATGGCAAACCAACTCTGCTTCTAACTTGCCTCAAAAGTCTTTTGTTGAGGTTGCCATTAGGAGGCTGAACCTTGATGGCAATTTAATACATGAGTACTTGCCATTACAGACTACTGTGATGAGAGTGCTGGCAGGACACAAACCTACATTGAGCTAGGATAGCCGCATTCATGCATCACATGAAATGATAGTTTAGACAAACAGAGGATAATGAGTCAACTTATTCACCCGACTTATCTGATGGTGGACTATATCCATCATCACAATATGCAGCTTTGTCCAACACAGTAAATACACAGTGCAATAATTATCTAATGGTGCTAACTCAGTCACACAATATAGGGAGTAAATCCCACCCCACTGACCACAGCTGGAATTATTTCTGAGTAAACATGTTTAGCATCAGCCTCTACACCATTTTGTGAATAAAATATTAGGTGCAAGTAATCCATAGTGTCAGACACTGAATAGCATAGCTGCTTGATAATGAGGCACAAGAAATGAAAAGAAGATCTAAAACTCGCCTAAAGCTTTATGAAATTTGCATATTAGTCATTAACCCATTTGTAAAAGATTCAGTTACATATCTTTAATTTAAATCCTTGAACCAAATCTATCTTCTTTGTCACATCCCTCTTCCAATCTAGATTGGATTCTGAGACTGCTGAATCAATTCCATATTGACAACATTACTGAAAAGACTTTTCAAATCAATGTTTTTAAAGAAAAAGAGCAGCTGGTCAAACTATGCTGGCACTTAGCCTAAAGCAATTTTCCATATAATAACAGAAGCAAATCAATGGGTCTACACCTCCCATTACATCTTCTTATTTGCTTGTATTTAATGGGAAAGGAGATTCCACAATATTATAAGCAGCAAGCCGCATATTTGTTAAAATAAACAGCGCTCAGTGTGTATATCACTTGTTATTCTTGAAACCTGCAGGTGTATATAATAAAAAAATGACTTCTATGGTGCAATAGAGTGGCTTGCTTACCAGCCATGATCTCTTTCTTTCTGCGGCTTTTAAAGGACTAGGAGAGAAGGTTTATCAGAGGTATAATGCTATATTGCTGCTAGCACTTGCCACACTTATCTTTCCACTTAAGTAAAGAACCTGATAAACACAAAACACAAGATCATCTTGAAATGACACAAAATTTAACAGCCTTCTAGCTTAACTCACCTTTTTTTCTCTGAAAGACTTAGGGTGACTAGGCTTGGGACTTTCTAGATTTGTGTATCCTTCCACCATGTTTTCACAGGCTGGTGGATAGGAATTAAGGGGCTTGTTAAAAGTGTGATATCACTTCCGGGCCAAAACTAGAAGTGGCATTATTGTGAAAGGAACATGTTCTAAGATCCACACAATGATGTCACTTTTAGTTTAGTACCAGAAATGATATTGCACATTAGAACAACGTTGGAAAGCCTATCTTCACCCTCAAAGGTCTTTCTATATAATGACTATTCTTTAAATAAGTCTGGATTCCAAACAAAGAGCTTTGCTGCTTATCAAGCAACATTCTCATTTCCACCCCTTCTTGCTGCACTCTTCTATGTCAGATAACATGCTACCGGTAGTTTCTGATAGATATTACTTTTTGTTTTTAAAGAACAAACAAATATTAGAGTCCCTTTGCACAAAGGAGAGTTGTTTTTGATTATTATGTGAATTTGATTCTTATGATGCTGGTGGGGAGGCATTTAAGCAATTAAACAATAAATTAGTTAACATTAGGCTTGGTCAGTACCCTAGAAATTCGGTAAAATTCAGATTCAGATTTATTCAGTCATAAAATTATCTGTCTGTCCAAATAAGACAAATAACATATTTGGATATACCCAAATATGGATTTGGATATATATATTTATTGTTTTTTTTGGTGGGGTTTTTTGCATTTTGGCCTCCAGGGGACACATTTTAAAGCTAGCAACACCAAAATTTCAGGGTATCATCCGGAGACTGTCCTGATGATACCATTTGGTGAAGTTTGGTTCAGGGGGGCCAAAGTTATGGACCCTCAAAAGGGTAGCCCAGCTCATAATTTCTACTGAACTAAAGGAAAGATCTTGTGAATTACGGAATTTTAAGAAAAGTGTAGTATTCCTCCATGGTCTCAGTTTGGTGTTTTAGCATCTGAACCCAAAAGGAAATGGTGCCAGAAGCAGCAGATACTTTTCGAATATTTCAGAAACAAACACTGGGCCGTGGTCTGCATGGGTCCTATCTTCATGTTCCTCTGCTTTTCTTAGGGTGTGAAATGTCGGGGTTGGCTAGGTATCAACTATCCATCTGACCCAGTTGTTTAAAAAGGCCAAGAAAATGCACCTTCTAAAAGATGATCATATACTACATAAATAGTGTGCATGTTGTGATGGCAGTGATCTAATCTCATGATGCTCTAGTAATGTTTGACAGGAAATTGTGGGACATCTACATCACTTAGAAAATTCCGACATGACTCATCAGTTCCATCTTGTGGTTTAGATTGACTCTGAATCTCAAGACTAGTCATATGAATGCAGCAGTTACAATGCATGAATATATAAATTAAATCTAACTCAGTTCTGAATTAGAGACACAATGCTTTGTGTGCAACAAGGCAGACCACATGTTCAGTTGATGCAGATATGTGTGGTTATGAGAATGAAATTCATACTTAATTGTAGCATGCGTCTGTTGCAAAATTCTCTTGCTAGACACACACAAAGAAACAGCTACAACTTACAGCCTTATGTAGATCTGGATCAGGGCATAATGTATTGTATAGAATATTAATGTGCTTAGAGAGTTTTAAGCACATCAAAGCACAATTCATTCTTTACCAATACCTTAATTGCTGCAGAATTTACAATGATCTAGTCTTCCAGATCAGAAACTTTAGATGCTAGTTCTTTGGTGTAAGCTTACAGATATCTTCTAAGCACTGAAAATGTTTGTCCTATATTTGTTCTTATTTATAAATGGCACCCTGAAGTATGTTTACAGAAAAGTTATGATTGTTTGATAGCACAGTGGCAATATCTTCAGCTGTGAAGCTTTTTAGGCACCTTAGAAAACAATATATGTTGAGATTGACTGCTCCGCAGAGTCCACAATTAAGACGTTTTCCGCCTGGTCCAAATATGCTGAGATGGGAATATAAAATATCCCGGTCTGCTCATGATTTTCGCACAGCTTTCAATCCTAAATCAGGCCATCCCTGTAAGATTTCCCTTGTCCCAGGGTTTTCAAAAATTGCTAAATTGGTGGTTCTTTTAAAATATCCCACGCTAATCCTGTTACCATGAAATGGACTGGTTTATTTTTCCTGCCTCGCCACCTGCTCTCCCCACCCCTGCACCCATCCAGGGTCTTGCTGCCACTGCCCCCGGCCCCCCTCATTTACCCCGTTCAGCGAACAGTGAGCTGGGCATTGTCCCACTGGAGGGGCAGGATAGCGCCTTCCTTCTCCTCCTCTCCCTCCTGCACTCAGATGAGTGGCAGCAGCAGGGTGGGGGAGAGTCAAGCAAAAGGAAGAAGCTGAGGTGTATGGCCAGGTGGCCGCAGCAGCAAAGGGAGCACCCTGTGGGGAAACCCACCCCCCACCTGTTTGCATTGTAAATACAAATTAACTGGGGGCTTGTGCAAAATTAACTGGAGTACTTCAACTCAATTCCTTAATGAAAACAGACAGCTATGTGATTTTATTTTTTTTTAAAAAACCTTTGATTGTTATGGAAATAAATGCACATATAATTTTAATGTTAAAGCTTCTTTCCCCAAGTCTGCTAATCCTCTGATATAGTCGTTGTTTAAAGTGGGGAGGGGGTGGTAGAGCTTGTAGCATATGGACCACAAATGGATTAATCTCTTCTCTTAAGCATCTGTATGAGATATTGTAATGATTTATAGAGCTGGAAACCAGGCCCAGCGGACTCAGTAAAATTTGGTTGTTATTATTACAGTAATTAATTGCATTTCTTACACTTGCAACTGATTGATTGTATTCCTTGCATTGTGACTCCACTGTATTAGTTGGATATTTTTGTATCATTTATCATACAAAGTTCTCATCTTGTCTCATTTTTTAAAAATGTTTTGCGTAATGATGGTAACAAATTAATTTTTTCCCATGAAATTGTGTTTTTTAAAAAGTAGCAGATACATGTTAATTTTTCCAGTCACTAAAGTACTGTGATTTGAGCGCTGGTAAAAGCCATTTCCTTTGCAATGGATGAGGTGAAAGTATAGAATGTTGTCCAGAGTCTTTAGAAACCAGTATGTAGTCCTCATAGGAAATTTTGTGACCTGAAAATGGTTCACAGGTTGAAGCCAAACCCATAAAAACAAACAAACCCTGCTACCTTCTTGGAGTTTACATGATAGATTTTTCTATATGTGTCCTTTTACATTTCCATATGTTCTATATAATATAAAATACTGTTTTGACTGGTACTTGTCATTTTGCACACCATCATGCACACACACATGTTTATACACATGTTTAGAATTTAGACGTGCAATGAATAATATACAATGCATTTCTATGCAATTACTCCAGCCTTAATGCAGTGAATTCAGTTTGCTTATGCAGTCTTACATATCCGTGTTTCCCCGAAAATAAGACAGGGTCTTATATTAATTTTTGCTCCAAAAGATGTGTTAGGGCTTATTTTCAGGGGATGTCTTATTTTTATCCCATGATTTTGCTCCCTGCACCTGACCAGAAAAATCTGTAACTAGGGCTTATTTTTTGGAGTAGGGCTTATATTTCAAGCATTCTCTAAAAATCCCAAAAAATCATTATTATTTTCGGGGTAGGTCTTATTTTCAGGAAAACAGGTAGGATTGCTGCACAAATTTCTCAGCTGAAACATGTTAATTGGATGGAAATGCATTTCCATATACACTTTTGCTAGAATCTATAATCGAGAGGCTGTGATGATGCCAGATTTTATTAGCTGTGCTTATGGGTATTTTTAAGCTGTACTTAAGAGTATTTTTTAAAACATTCTGTTCCAAAAATGTGTTTTGAAACTGTAATTAGTAATTAGTTTCAGATTGTACATTTAAAATTTTCCTTTCGAGATATTAAAAAGAAGAACAATCTTGTGTTAATTATAACTGACATTTTGGCAAACATATTATTAAGAAAGTGCTCAGCAGTGAAAATCTTTTTCTTCCTATTAATAACATCTAAAAATATTCTGTAACATCTGGGGCAAAGCATGTAGGGAGAGGAGCACTTGACTGGATATTTCAATACACTCTTGTAAAAACAAGAAATAAATGTGCTCTAAGTGATTGGAGAACTGCAAATATATCAAAAGAACTGTGATGTTTTACAGATAGTTGAAATTCATGAATTATTGCCTCAGAGCCTACAATGTGGGGGGTGGGGGTGGCATTTATTTATTTATAAATTTTTACCCCACCCTTCCCCAAGGAGTTCAGGGCAGCAGCAACATTTTAAAACAGCCACAATAAAATCATAATACATATATTAAAACAGTTAAATAGTCATTACTAAAAAAAAATGACCTAACTCCAGATGACGACTTACTGAACCTAATATGTCTCCATCCCCCCCCCCCCCCCCCCCGGGAGGCCAGAAAGTAGATGTTAGCCCGGCTGACCATCAGGGAAAGCTGGGTGGAATAGCTCCATCTTACAGGCCCTGTGGAAACTAGTCAAGTCCCGCAGGGCCCTGATCTCAATTGGGAGCATATTCCACCAGGAAGGGGCCAGGACTGAAAAGGCCCTGGCCCTTGTCAAGGCCAGCCAGATAGTTTTCGGGCCAGTGATTTCCAAAAGGTTCCCTTCCAAACAACAGAGGTTGAGCTCCCCAGATCTGGGAAGGTAAGAAGGTTTCCCATTGTAAAAAGAAGTGAAGTGAAGAAAGAGGAAATTAGAACAATAGGACAAAGTTTTCTGGATACGAGAGAAAATTCTTTTCCACCTACGCATTCTTTGATTCAGTTACTTGACATTATTTTAGAAAATAATTATTTTTGTTATAAAAATGATTTTAATGCAAATTTCTAGTGTGGCAGTGGGAAATTCCACCTTCCCTTCCCTCACCAATTTGTATATATAATCCTTAAAAAAAAATAATACATTATGTAGTAAACAGTTCATAATTATTTGTTTTTTGTTTTTGACACAAAAGGAAATACTTTTTTTTATACCATGCTCACAGGACGCCCACCAACCCACAGAGTAGAAACCCCAGACCCACCTGTGTACTCTCTAATATGTGTATCAGCACTTCACTATTCTAATTTTATATGTGAAAAGAATAGCAATTCTCTAATTCATTTGAGGGGATTAGAAGGCATGTATGTGAAGAAAACTACTCCCCAAGGGAATGCTAGGGATGGATCATTGAGGGCTCTAGAAATGAAAACAAGTCAGTTTCCACTTATATTTCAGTAATCCAGTCTAGAGGGTACCAGGGCATGGGTGTCTATGGTCAGGAATTTACATTTATTAGTCCACAAGAAGAAGGAGGGTGGGGTAAGGAAAGTGTTATTTTAGCTAGTACCATAAATTGAACTGCCAGGGAAAAAAGTGTGATCCAGGGACATCCCCAGGCTTTAAAACTGTTATTTCCAGAAATGTTTCATTCTGACAAGAATATACTACCCCATCATCCACTGGTTGTGAGCACTATTTTCTATCATCATTTCTTTCTGTTTGCTTTTAGCTGTAGATGGTTTGTCTTTGTAAGCTCCTAACAATGGCAAAACACCTGACCTCATAGGATGAGGCCAGTTATACATTCCTGTTTCTAGATTTGATGAAAAGAGAGAGAGAGCTGTCATCCCAGTTACCTAAATCTCCTCAGTCTCTTCTGGCAACAGAGTCTAAAGTCAAGTTCTGAGAGCAGGTGGAGTATTGTGGTATTCATCATAAGAAAAATTTCATGGGACAGAACAAAATTTACCCAATATGATAAATGTCAAACATTTATCTTGTATATAACTATTATTGAAAACAAGGAGACACTATTCTCTATTTTATCCATTGTAATTTTATGAAAGGCATACATAACATAAAACATAACATAAAAATGCAATATAAGAAACAAAACAAAACTAACACATTTATGGGTGCCTCAAGGTTCCATTTTTACAATCTCCATGAAGTCTACAACTTCTTTATATATAAATTTCATAACATATTTCAAACTTAAATATTTTTAGAACTCTCTAAAGTCTTTTGAGAGTTTCAACTATAACCAAACCTTCCTGTTGTAACATACCAGTTTGTTTCAATAGGTCAATATGTATAGCCCTCTGGATATTGCATAATAATTTATCTCATGGATTTTCCTGTGTGGACAAAAAAAAATTAGGAAGTTATTGAATTATTATGATAGAACTGTAGTCAATGATGTGTAGATCTTGTCTGCATCATAATTCTTACTAAATCATTTGTATCACATATGGATAGGTATGTCGGATTATTTAATCATACCGTAAAGAAGAACCTAAATTAGGGGTTTGCTAGTTCTCTTTAAGAAACTGGGATCTTATCATTTGTGATGAATGGTCAGCTGCATATTCTTAATTATGTGACTAAGATGCTATCTGTGCAGGCTGGTACTTTGTCTGCAGGAGCAAAATAATGAGACCAGCATGAAATGGAACTCTTGGGGAAACAGAACAGTCAATCATATTGACTTTTTGCAAGCATACTTTAGGTGGGTTCTTAGATACATCAAAGAAACAATTTAGAGAGATGGTAGATATGGCAAAGATGAAGGAAAACAAAGTAGTTTCTTAGTAAAATTCTTCATTGTTATATACAGATTTATAGCAATTCTTTCAAATTTAAAATCAGGATAGCATTTAGATTTCATTTTCAGCTGATGTGCTCCACAGTATGGATTGTCATTACAAAAGATTCACATATTATTTAGACAACTTATGTGCAGTGAGGGAATTATTGCCTTTTGCACAAAGAGATATTGTTCAAATGCTTATATCAAAAACTATGCAAAAGACTACTACTCCATAAAAACAGAACGTATGGAGCGTTTAAAAATGGTTATTAAGGACATTGATAATAACTGTGTAAGACATGTATTCACAATGGATTGGTTTATGTTGTAATTCCTAACTCATTTTAGGTGGCTGTTTCTTGAGCTGTGGTATTCAACATTATTTTAAATATGCATCAATAATAGCAGAACAAAATTCAACTCCAGCCACCCATTAAAGACCCACAGAATTTCTCCGATCATAAGTTTCTGTGAATCAAATCTCACTTTGTCAGCTATATTGCATAAAAGCTTACACCCTCAGTTATGTAGTTTTTTACTCTCTGACTTCCCAGCTCCATCCCTATGTTTGGCATTCCAATTTATGAGGGGAGCAGTTTCATAAAAGCAGGGACAGGGTAGCCATGCCACATCCAAAGAGCAATGGGGAGGTGCAGAAATAAGGGGGGAAACCAATAACTCACCCACGGCCTGAAACTCATTACTATATGTCAGTGAGCTACATCTGCAGCAAAAGGGGACATTCCTGGGCTGAAAAGCCTCAGAACGTTGACTAAAGTTGGCTCCACCCCTGGGAACATTCCTGGAGTGTCCTATCAGCACTGTGGTGGAGGAGCACTGGCGCATTGGTAGCATGCTCAGGTACTGGGGCCCTAGGTGGCGTTAGTGCCCCTCTTGATGGTGTAGGTGCCACTTATGCCATATGAACTGGCACTGATGCTGGCAGCAGGGTATTGCCAGCTCCACAGCCCTTTTGCCCCCACTCCCCCGATGAATTGCACCAGTAATTTCCCGGTATTTCAAAATTGACACTGAATTGCAAAATTAATATTCAAGTCCAGTATTACCTTAAAGACCAACAAAATTTGCTAGGGTATTAATACCCTATACCCGTGGTGGCGAACCTATGGCACTCCAGATGTTCATGGACTACAATTCCCATCAGCCCCTGCCAATTGGCCATGCTGACAGGGGCTGATGGGAATTGTAGTCCACAAACATCAGGAATGTCATAGGTTCGCCACCACTGCCCTATACAGTGGAACCTCAGTTATCATTGCCATCGGTTTTCATCAGTTTCAGTTTTTGTTGGATTTTTTCAATGAAAAGTTGCCTCAGTTTTCGTTTGTTGCCTTGGTTTTTGTTGGTTTTCATTGGCGTGCATACACTAATTTTGCAACAAAAATGACGCCCCCCTGCTGCTTTATTACTTGCCAATGGGAGCCTCAGTTTTCCCGAGGTTTCCCGGACAGATTGCCAACGAAAACCGAGGTTCCACTGTATCTACAATTACCTGACCCTGTTGTTCTAGCTAGTAGCTATGGCACAGATACAAAGCTGTTCAACATGGTGTACATTTGAGACTAATAAATCAAGGAACATTGAGATAATCTGATCAGGAATTCACTGAATGTGTTATCAAGGGAGTTCAAGCAAGATAAACTTACTTGATGATTGTATGCATGTTTTGTAGTTAGTATGCTTTATTTTATTTAGTATGTTATTAGTATGCTTTATATTAATCGTATTATCCACAACATCTGTATGACCCATTCCACAGTGAATAAAGTAACCTTGATCATCAGTAGCGAGGTAGCAATTATTTCCTTTAGAATGTACTTCAGTGATATTAAGCAGAAAAAATTATAACACAGCTCATTTAGAAATATAGCAATGCACTGGATACATTACACATTTAACTATGTAAGTACAGAAGTATTAAAAAGAAGAGTTTAACAGCATAATTAAGAAAGACAAAAACAAACACTGATTGTAAAGAGCTGACTGGAGCACTTCTTGGCAATAGCTTTACTCCTTGCAGTGCTGGCAGTCTGAACCCACTGTAAATGCCATAGACTGAGATCTGAGTTTCAGGGCTGCTACCTAAACTGCTTAGCTGATGTCTGGACCCAAACATTTTCCATGAGGCTGAATGAAATTCAAGGCACAGAGGTTGCTTCTCAGTCCAAAAAACTCCCAACAACCCTCAAACCTCTGGCCTGGGGACATTGCCTAATTAGCTTATTCTCTGACCCTTGACAAAGATTGGGTCACTGGGTCCAATTTTATTAGGCCCCAGATGGAAGAAAAATGGGGCTGGAAAAATCCAAAAAACTAATTTTTCCAAATTTTTAAAAATTCAGCTTTTTTGGCTATTGTCAAATGGCACCTATTTATTGTTTGGAATATATAAATGTACACCCCTAAAGAGGAATGATATATACTGCTTTGAATTCACATTGTGGAGAAATGCAAGATATAAATGGAATAGTAAGTACAGCTGAAGCCTGGACTTCAATTGCTTTCCTGGGTAGTCAGTGGCTCAACATGCTCTAAACCAAGCTGAACATAGAATCTTATTTGAAGACAGAAATTTCTGACAACTCTTGACAACTCTGACAGTTATTATTTCAGACTACAGACCACACAGGGAAGTTACTGAAATCCACAAACACCAGAACAGTTTCAACAAAAATGAAGAGAGTCTGAAATCAACAAAACCTGGACACCAGTGCTAACCCCCCCCCAAATCCCCAAAACCAGAGACATTGAAATGTAACTGCAAATGAACTCCATCCAGAAACATGCAAATGTGTCTCACCCCCTTGTTCAGTGGACACATGCTAATGCAATTGCAAGATTGTGATTGTGAATGCAGTTGTCAATGTGATTGCAAATGCAACGGCAACTGCAAATGAACTCCACTGGGCACGTGAAAATGTGCGTCATCCCCTTGGGAGTGGGCACAACATATACCCACTGCACAGTCACCCCACACTGCCACAGAGAGAAACACATCTTACATGCCTCTGAAGATGCCAGCCATAGATGCAGGTGAAATGTTTTGAGCAAAAACCACCAGACCTCAGCCACACAGCTTGGTATACCTGCAACAACCAGTATTTATGATGAGATCTAGCTAAAGGGTTTTTAATTGAGTTTTGCAATAAAGTTCAAAGAAACCGCATATTGCACAGGTTGAAAGTAAGATGTAAGATAAAAAAGAAATCTGGAAGATAGTATAACAACAAATAAAATGTTTAATTCTTTTATAAAAATCAAATTGTCTGTTCCTGTAAAAAGATCCCTTTAGCTGTCAACAAATTTGCATGACTTATTTTCTTTTGCCACTTAATAAAATTTGTGAATTGAATCAATTAAAAATTGTTACGTGCATGAATTAACTAATTTCAAAGTGCGAGCAGTGATGAGTGGCTTTCCTCTTACAGATTACTCTGACCTTGGAATATACTAAAAGATTAAAAATAGATTCCTGTCCTTAGCTTTCACCTTCCTTTTTAAAGATCTGAAAATTGTATCTGGAATAACAAACTGGATCTGATAATTTTAATTAGTGTTGGTAAGTCTCCCCATTCCAGTGTTCTATTTTTCACAGTACTTCCACACAGGAATGTGGTTTGAATGGCTATCAGAGCTTGGGCCTTTTCTCTGTGATTCTGGTTCTGTGGAATGGGCTACCTGAAGAGGAAAGGGGGTCTCCTTCTTTTGAGATCTGCCAGAAGTACTACAAAGCCTACTTGTTCAGTGAGTATGAATGGCAGACATCTTTGAAGGATGTGTGTGTGAGAGAGATTTGGGGTTTGCTGTTTTATTTTTAGTTTTAACTTAAAATGTTTTTAACAATTATTGTAAGCTATCTTGAACTGCAAGGAAAGGTGGGACATAAACATTTTAATAAGTAAATAAACTGTAAAGTATTTACCAAAGTCTGGGTCAAGCTAACCTTTGCATCAAGGGGCTAGTAAGAGGGCTGGTGATGTACATACATGCTCTTTAAAGCATGCATGTGTTTCATAATAAACAGTAACATTTCACAGGCTGATGTTTTATAGTGTTTTTGCCTGGCTGCAGGGCCTGCTGTTTTTAATACTCTTATGGGATCACAGTTGTAACTGAAGATGATGAACAATTTAAAACATGTAAATGTAATTGCATGTTCTGAACAGTCTTCCCCACCTCTAGCATTCTTCTCTATCTCTTTCTGTTTCACACATACATGCACTCTATTTTTTATTCTGAGTCTTGTCTCATGCTGTCTGGCTTGTAAATTATGTGTCTGCTCTTGTGTTTTCTGCCAGTGTTGTTTGCTCATTACAGGATGGTCGTTTTTCATTGATTATTATATATAGTCCTTAAACTTCCTGATTGTATTCCCAAAGCAGGAAAGGGAATGTACAAATGTCGTTTTGTGATGCAGTATTTACCTTGGGGCTGCTCTTTGTTAATACCAAAATGCAAGATTGTCAGAAAATTGGGATTAAATATTCAAGTATATTTTTGAAACTGACAGGAATCACCTGTAGATTTTTGTGTTGTAATTAACCCAAAAGGCCTACATTGCTTGCTAAAGATCATATTTTCCCATATGCAAATGCTCATTGGCCCATCACTTTCACACTTTCACAACACAGAGCCAGTGTGGTGTAGTGGTTAAGAGCAGGTGGATTCTAATCTGGAGAACTGGATTTGATTCCCCACTCCTCCTGAGTGGCAGAGGCTTATCTGGTGAAGCAGATGTGTTTCCGCACCCCTGCATTCCTGCTGGGTGACCTTGGGCTAGTCACAATTCTTCAGAACTCTCTCAGCCCCACCTACCTCACAAGGTGTCTTTTGTGGGGAGAGGAAGGGAAAGGAGTTTGTAAGCCACCTTGAATCTCCTTACAGGAGGGAAAGGTGGAGTATAAATCCAAATTCTTCTTCTTCAACAAAGGTTGGTAAACATCAAAAGACAGCACCTTTTCTTTTCTAGCACCCCCATCCCCATAAAGATGCTCTCAGTGCCAAATTTGTTGAGCTTAAGGCACCAGCCAAAATTTTGTTTTTATCTGCCAGATCTGGTTTTATTTTACTGAATTTTTTAATTTCTCAATTGCCTGGTTTAATTAATAGCTGCTGGTTTAATTAATAATTTTATTGATGTTTTAAACAGTGTACGCCTTGGTTGTGGTGGGTTTTCTGGGCTGTGTGGTCGTGGCCCACCACAACCAATTGAATCCGTCTGGCCTTCGACAACCATGGCCACACAGTCCGGAAAACCCACCACAACCAGTTGAATTCAGCCATGAAAGCCTTCAACAATACAGTGTACTCCTTGTTTATATTAGGGTGCTATGAGAAGCGTTTTGCTTTTGCTTGTATTTTTCAAAACTGAGTTTTCATTTCTGTACCATTTTTTCCTCTTACAGAAATCCTCCAGCTTTAAATTCACATCATTTTAAAATTATTTTTGTATCATTCTGAAGTGATTTCCACATCATTTATAAATTTACACCATTTACATGTGACTGATGCAAAAATAATTATGCAAAAATTATGTTATATGGCATAAAATAGTATAAATGAATGGGAACAGCAGCAACAAAATGGATTTAAAAGGTTCATAATTTTGACCCTTGGTTGCTCTATAGCTATTTTGTTTTATTTTTAATTATTGTTTTATTGGTAATTGTTGGTAGGACTTTTACCAAATACACTAGCTGCCATGTTACTGACCAGTCAGCCTAACATCAATACCAGGAAAGATTCTACAGCAGATCATTAAGCAGACAATCTGTAAGTTCTTAGAAGGGAATGCCATGATCACTAAAAGTCAACATGGCTTTCTCAAAAACAAGTCATGCCAGACTAATCTTATCTCTGTCTCCCTCTTTTTTGATAGAGGAACAAGTTTGGTAGATGAAGGGGATGCTGCAGATATAGAATACTTCGATTTCAGTAAGGTGTTTGACAAGGTTCTCCATTATATTCTTTTAAGTAAGCTAGTAAAATGTGGGTTATACAAAGCTGCTGTTAGATGAATTTGTAGTTGGTTGACTGACCGAACCCACAAGGTGCTCACCAATGGGTCATCTTCATCCTGGAGAGAAGTGACTAGTGGGATGCCATAGAATTCTGTCCTGGGCCCAGTGCTATTCAATATTTTTATCAGTGACTTAGATGATGGAATAAAGGACATGATAATCAAATTTGAAGATGACACCAAATTAGGAGGGGTAGGTAATACCCCAGAGGACTGGGTCAGAATTCAAAATGACCTGGATAGATCAGAGAGCTGGGCTAAAACTAACCAAATGAATTTCAACAGAGATAAATGTAAGATACTACACTTAGGCAGTAAAAATGAAATGTACCAGTATAGGATGGGTGACACCGGGCTTGACAACATATACTGTTGTCAAGCCAGGTGTCACCCATTCTATACTGGTACATTTCATTTTTACTGCCTAAGTGTAGCATCTGAGAGTCTTAGTAGACCAGGTAATATAAGAGGGAACGTGTTGGTTCTTGCCCTGGTGACCACCCATCTCAGTTTGGGGTCAGGAAGTATATTTAAATAATCGGCTATCCAACATTTCCTGGGTATAATGTCAAAATGGAGGGGGGGACACAAGCTCCTTGCTTTACCAATTGATGATTGATATTCCAGATTCTGCAGATTAGAACCTGCCACTCTGAACCACTACACCTCACTGGCTTTCAGGAACGGGTATTTACACACCCCACCCACAGCACTGTGACTTTGCATGTTGGTAAATTTAATTTAAGATATGTCTTAAGTGGTTGTTATTTTGGTAATACCCCTCACAAGTAGGTCTCTCAGACTGGAACACCTCTACCACCTATATGGCTCAGAAACAGTGCATGCTGGATTCCAGAAATCCTACAGAGTAGTTGAATACTTAATTTGTTGTCAAAACATCAACTGAAGTTGTATGAAAGTGCTGTTATATATGCAAGTAAATAAGTAATGGGACTCTGGTTTTATCCCCTATTTGAGCTCAGATGGGCCATTTATACAGGGGAAAATTTAATATAGCTGTCTAGGACATCCTATCTGAAATAAATTGTAAAAGCAAAAAAGAGGCTGCCTGAGAACACAGTTCACAAAGGAATTTTTTTTAATATAAGCTCTATGAAAAAAACATAAGGGGTTGGGTTGAATCAAGTGCAAAACTTTCAGTTGTTCTAGACCTCTTACATTAAGTAGAAATGCAAGACAAAAATCACAGTAGCTGCTTTGCTACATCATACTTATCATTTCTGAGCACTATATTAGGGAGGAATGTACTATGTGTTCTACAGGATCTTTTACAAGTGTAATTGCACTAAGTCCATTTATATTTCTGCTTCTGTGTTACTGAATTCAAGCCATAGTATACTTGAGGCCTACATGTATACTTGAGTCCTGTTTCCACCAAACTTTGTTAGAATAATAGCTCCATTATCTGGTCTGCGGGTAAGGGTTCATGCCATGTGCATTAGCTTCAGGATGTCAGCAGATTATAAAAATGATTTCCTTATCTTGATCATTCTTGAAATGAAGGGCTGTACTTCCTATTAACATTACTAAGGTGATTTTGCAGTATGAAATGGCAGTTTCACTGGACTATGAAAAGGAAAAAAAAGTGGGTGACTAAGGATGGGTGTGAATGGAAGAAAGTGTTGCCAAATAAACCACAAAGGCATTTCCCATAACTGTCTGTTGAAGGAAAAGACAATATAGCTGCATGTTTTGGGGATGAGTGGCAAGCTAGCCATTCTCACTCTTTTGAACAAAGAAGCCAATTTTGAAGAGAGGTATGATCCTTCACCCAGCGCAGCTAGGTTTAGAACCTAGCTGTTCACATACTTCAGTTTAACCAGCTTGCACTATTTATTTATTTATTTATTGTTGCATTTTTATACCGCCCTCCCCCGGAGGGCTCAGGGCGGTGTACAACACTAACAAACAGACAATAAAACAAGATAAAAATAAATTAAGACTTAAAATGCAGCATTCCATATCAAACCTTATTTAAGTTTTAAAATAGATGGCATCCGACTATTAAAACCTCCTCTTAAGAGAGGGACAGTGGGTCTAGAGTGTTTCTCAGCATGTTTGTTTCAGGCACCCACATCAGCGGCTGGTCTCCCCAAAGGCCTGGTGGAAAAGCTCAGTCTTACAGGCCCTGCGGAACTCATTGAGGTCCCGCAGAGCCCGGACAGCTGGAGGGAGAGCATTCCACCAGGCAGGGGCCAGGGCCGTGAAAGCCCTGGCCCTGGTGGAGGCCAGCCGCATCATAGAGGGGGCGGGGATCACCAGCAGATTGGCCTCCGCAGAACGCAGAGACCGACGTGGGACATATGGGGCCAGACGGTCTTGTAGGTACGAGGGTCCCAAGCCGCGCAAGGCCTTAAATGTTAAAACCAATACCTTGAAGACGATCCGTAATTCAACTGGGAGCCAGTGCAGGCGACGCAACACGGGCATGATGTGGTCTCTAAAGGCACTGCCCGTGAGCAGACGTGCTGCCACATGCTGGACCAATTTTAATTTCCAGATCAGCCGCAAGGGGAGGCCCGCGTAGAGCGAGTTGCAATAGTCTAATCTGGAGGTGACCGTTGCATGGACCACTGTGGCCAGGTCCGCTTGGGAGAGGAAGGGGGCCAGTCGCCGGGCCTGGCGAAGATGGAAAAACGCAACCTGGGTTGTATGGACCACCTGGGTCTCCATTGAAAGAGACGAATCCAGGTGGACCCCCAGGCTGCGAACTGAGGGGGTCGGTGCCAATGAGACCCCCTCCCACACCGGCGGCTGAAAGTCCCCTGCCCCCCCTCGGCCTAGCCAAAGGATCTCCGTCTTTGTTGGATTCAGCTTTAGCCTGCTCTGCTTCAACCAACCAGCAACCGCCTCCAAACAGTGCTGCAGAGCTGCAGGGGCGGTGACGGCTCACCCCTCCATCGACAGAATGAGCTGGGTGTCATCAGCATACTGGTGACAGACCAGCCCAAAGCTCCGTACCAGCTGAGCAAGGGGTCGTATATAGATGTTGAATAACAGCGGGGACAGCAGTGCTCCCTGAGGTACACCGCAATAAAGTGGGCACCCTCGGGAGGCCTTGTCCCTGCACCACACTTGCTGACTCCGGTCCCGGAGAAACGAGGCAATCCATTGAAGGACAGTGCCCCGCACCCCGGAAGCGGTCAGGTGGTGGGTCAAAAGATCGTGATCGACCACATCAAACGCTGCGGTAAGATCCAATAATACCAGCAGCGCCGATCCGCCTCGGTCAAGCTGCATACGGAGTGTGTCTGTGACGGCGACGAGAATAGTCTCCGTCCCATGCCCAGCACGGAAGCCGGACTGGAAGGGATCGAAGGCCGACGTGTCCTCCAGAAAACCTTGAAGCTGCTCCAACACTAAAGCTGATCCAACTATAAAGAATGGCTGACAGTTAAAGTTACTATACACTTTCCTACCGAAAGATAGTGCAGCTGCAAAAGAGAGAAAGAGGAGTGTGCTTCCACCATTAAAAATAGTCCCTTGGAGTTTGGGTGGGGGGAGAGCTGGAGGGGGAGGAAGTGGCAGTAGATGAATTCACAATTCCATCTAGACCTGTTGGTGGGAAAGGATATAATCTAATTGTCAGCAGACTATATTTAGTCATTTCTTCTGAAATCTATTTGCTTGGGATAAATTAAATACACTGAAATTATACTGTGATTTCTCAGGAGAGGAAACGTCAAAGACAAATACTTCTACTGGAAGTACTAGATAGAAGAAGGTTTTATTGCATTAGCCATAGGCCATTACAATCAGTACAAAACATGTACATAAGACATAAACTATATCTATACTTAAAATACATTCAGAAGATAAAAATCTTCTAAATTAAAATTGTCCCAAAAAAGGCAATTTTAAAGGATTATAAATAAAACTTACAGGAAAAAAAATCGAATTCATTTCTATCAAATGTAGTATACTGCAGGATGTCTACTGCTAAACAAATTTATTTGGCAAGTTTGGACTTATTCTGGCAGCAAGTGCAAAGACTGCAATTCTGTTAGATAAAGGTCCTTGTCTAACATCAGAATGATCAGTTTTCCCTGAGTGGATTTGTCAGCCAAATATGGTATTCTTCTAATAAAATCATTTACAGGTTCCACATAAAATGGACATTTCTTTATTGCAAGGAGGAAGGGTTATGTATAAATTATGCTAAATCAAAGGTGATGATTTTCCGGAGATGACCGAAAAGCTTGCTCAGCCCCGCATGCAGAATCAGGTTCTCTCTTCCTCCCTCCACATGCTTCCCAAGTCCTGCAGGGCTTGGAAAGCAAAGGTGGGGGATGAACCTGCATGGAGATCTGTCCCTCCCCTCTCGCCTCTGCTGTTCTTCTTTTAAACTAGATTTGTATGAGCATTTGATTTGTGACATCTTCTTGCAGTTGCTTGATTCTCTGCCCTTGTAGGTTGTCAACTCTGAGTTGGAAAAATATTGGATATTGAAAAACTATTTAAAAACTTTATTTGTGCATGTGCTTATGGCCACAGCCATATATCCAATGTATATCCAATGTACACATCATTTTAAGTGACCATGCTGGACTGCAGTGGTCACAAACAGACCTAAAGCCAAGCGAAATGAATAGGAACAGAATACAAATGTGTAAGACAGTAGTCACTTTGCTTCTTTCATTCAAGACCCAGTTTTTCAATGTGGGCTGAAATTTTTCTGTGCTGCTTAAAAGACTTCTGAGATTTAAGGCAGCAATCCTAAATGTGTAACACATTCTTTTCTGAAAACTCTTGGTACTTGTAATGGCACCTCTCTGTAGTGTTCTCAGGTGAAGTGTGTTGTGCTGCCTCCTTGCATTTCAAAGGCCCCTTCCGCACACGCAAAATAATGCATTTTCAAACCACTTTCACAACTGTTTGCAAGTGGATTTTGCCATTCTGCACAGCTTCAAAGAGCATTGAAAGCAGTTTGAAAGTGCATTATTCTGCATGTGCGGAATGAGCCTTAGTGTTTCCTACTTATTTTGCTGCCACCAAAGTTTCCTGCCTTAGGCTTCTCAGTAGAACCCAAAGAACAGAATGGCTTAGTTACATTTGGTAGAATGACTGAACAGTCAACATATGAGGCTGACTCTGAGGTGAAAAGGGATCCTTTACTCTAGATAAAAAAAAATTAAACATAGAGTTCATATTTAACAGTTTAACAGTGCAACCGTTTCAGTATGGTCCATAAGGGTAACCATTTCACATAGGTACAGAATGGCCCTTTCCACACAAGAAACTTATGTTTTCAAGCTGGAAATAAAACATTTTCTCCATGGAGTTCCTCGTATTTTCCCCCTTTGGTTCTGAAAACATTTCCATGCAGTTTTTTCCTCTGTTTTTTTAAGGCCCCTTTGACAACAATTCTTTTTACTGGAACATTTCTAAGCCATCTTCCTTCACTGTGCGGCCATATTTCCGACTGCTGTTTTTGATGCCTTCCCCTCGGCACCATTGTTTGCATCCCTGACATCACTTCTTTCCCCTTGCCTCTTTATTTTTGTAATTTCTTGGGGTGGTGGTTCATTGTTGTTTGGTTGAATCTCTGAAGCATCAATTGAGTAGAGCTACAGAGAAACTAAGAAAAGAATCAATGAAGTATTGTTCCTATGAGTAACACCCCCCCCCCCCAATTTTTAAAGATCCCTCACGGTGGCCATGAAATATTTGGAGAAGGTGAGTGTGTACAAACATCATGGTAAGGAATCAAGAACATTCTGGAAAGGTTCTAGGTGACTTGTGCCGAAACGGCATTTTTCTTTCTCTCAAGTTCCTTAAACAGACCTAGGCTCATTCCGCACATGCAGAATAATGCACTTTCAAACTGCTTTCAATTCTCTTTGAAGCTGTGCGGAATGGCAAAATCCACTTGCAAACAGTTGTGAAAGTGGTTTGAAAATGCATTATTTTGCGTGTGCGGAAGGGGCCCTAGCCAAAAAGGCTTACTTCCCTCACTTCCCACTTAAGCTAAAAACTGCCAGAAAAAGCATAGCTTTCTCTGATTCACCACCACACCTCAATGCAGACCTCTTTCATATTGCTATTCCATACAAAGTGACATCAGGGTGGAGTTTCATACAGCATGTTTAAATCTGCTGATGAGTTGTGTTTGAAGCACTCTGGCCCTTTCAAACTGTGCAGCATGTTCATTTAAAAAAAACATTCTTTTTTCATACCATTCCAACTTTTGCACTATAGCACTAGAACTAGATCAATACAAAAAAATGTGAGGAGAGGAAGCGGCATTTTCAGAAGCCTGCAGACATTTCAAGCAGCACACTACAGCAATTCAGAACCACAAAGAAGACCTGAAAATGGAAGGGAGGACATTTTAAAAAGTCTTAGCCCTAATTTGTTAATAGGGCAGAAGCAGCTTTGTGTGAAAGTTAAAAAAAACCTGTTAGCAGGGGGGAGTCAAAATGATTGGATCTGAAATGACACAACAAATCCATTAACAACTAGAGGCTGTTTGAAAGGTACCTCCATCTTTTTACACACTGAAGTCTCCCTCTCTCACACAAACCATTTCTCCAAACTAGTCAACTTGGTCTAGGTTTGCTAGGTCCCTGGGTTACGGGGCGGAGTGGGAGGGAGGAGGGATCTTACCAGACAAAAAACAAGGCATAGATCTTAACACCGCCTTAATGATGATGTCACTTTCAGAAGTGACATTATCACATCTTGACAGCAACAGCGATGTAGCTATAATATAAAGTGAATGTGCAAAGCGATTCTAGGTTATGTGGTTTAGAATAATTTTTAAAATTATGCCTTTCTGTGTGAACTATGCTTCAGTGATTATACCTGGATTTTTTCTGCAGCTTTTAACCCAAAATGAAGGGTCACTGAAATGTAACTTCAGCTTCATGTATTCAATTACATAGCATTTATACATTAATTTTGTCAAGATAAAGTGCTGTCAAATTATATACTGTACAGGTGTGACTAACTTCTGGCACCCAAGCATGCTACTCTGTTATTTTTGACACGCTTGAAGTGATGGAGGCATAAAAAGCTATTATTCAGAATGTCTTTTTGCAATACAAATCACTTTATCTGATTTTCAGATTGCTTATTACATTTCATTGTATAAGCTAAAACACCATAATTTCAGATTATCACAGGCAAATAAACCTCCCAGGGTTCATTTTTAAAAAGTATTGTTAATGATAATAATTAGTACCCTTTTCTGGATTTTTTTAACCAGGGAATGGCATTTGTAGAATATACTTCTAACATAGGCTTGGCTCTACCAGAGTTTTGCTGTGGGTGGAAGGATTTCTACTTGTGACTTTTTATATAACTCTTTATATATAACTTTAGCTCAGCCATTCTCAGCCAGGGTTCCCTGGTACCCTGGGGTGCCGTGAGCATGTCCCAGGGGTACCGCAGCAACACTACCGCCCCCCCTCATTTTTGTGGTGTCTCCCACCGGCACCAGCAAGGACATGGAGCTGGCCCATGGGGCAGGGCCTGCCAAAAGGTCAGCAGCCACCAGTACCCCCAGTGCTACCCTTCACCCTGGGAGGGGAAGGTGGGGTGTGTGGCAAGCAGGGGCAATGGGAGGGGAAGGTGAGGGGTGGCGGAAAGGAGTACCGTGAGATATGAAGAGTGAGGTCAAGGGTACCCTGACCTCGAAAAGGTGGGGAAACACTGCTCTAGCTTCTTCTCAATCACTGTAGTCCAAAATATGCTGCAAAATACTACTCAATTTGAGGGGAGTACTTCTTCCCATGGAAGAGCTGCAATAATTTTAAAAAAGTAGTGAGATGTGCCTCAATAAATACACAATATAAAGGCAAATTCACACCATTGCATAATATTTCCCTGTATAGAACTGGAAATGCACCTGTGACAGTGCCATGGAGAGGCGGGTCAAGGGGAAATAGTGCCCGGAGACAATTCCTTCTCTGGGCGCCCCCACCCCTGCTCCCGTGCTTGAGGACATGGCTCAGGAATGTGGTTGCCCACCACCAAGCCCCAGCCGCTGCACAGGCTGAGCTGTGCCCTCCGGCTTCCATGCAGCCCAACAGGGCTTAAGAAGGGCAAAAGCACTGCCGCGGCCTCCCTAGATGTCCTGATGCCCCCACCAGCTCTGCTGGCATAGAAGAAGAAGAGTTGGATTTATATCCCCCTTTCTCTCCTGAAAGGAGACTCAAAGGGGCTTACAAACTCCTTTCCCTTCCCCCCTCACAACAAACACCCCAAGAGGTAGGTGGGGCTGAGAGAGCTTCGAAGAATTGTGACTAGTCCAAGGTCACCCAGCTGGCATGTGTTGGAATGTACAGGCTAATCTGAACTCCCCAGATAAGCCTCCACAACTCAGGTGGCAGAGTGGGGAATCAAACCCGGTTCCTCCAGATTAGAGTACACCTGCTCTTAATCACTACTACGCCATTGCTGCTCCTGTGAAGGCGTTCCAGAAGAGTGGCCAGAATGGAGCCAGCATTAGTCGGCTTCCATCCCAGTATTGCCTCTCGGGACGCCAGCAGCTGAAATTCTCCTGCTGTGTTTTTGAGTGATCAGGGGGTTTTTTTTGGGACATCAGCCAATTTACTATTGGAACAAGTGACAGCTCCCAGAAGAATTATCTTCTGGTCTGCCTGTTTCCCACCTTATAAACTTTTTGGCAGTAAACAAAATGTTGAGACTATATAGCATTACTGCTCTTTTATTATTGCTCTGTTTATAGCTTTAATTGGATCCTTCTTGTTTGATTTTATTGGTTCTTATTTTAAAAGTTGATTTTGTTGTTTTGTACTTTAGTCAAATACCACTTCAGGCACCATTTGTAGAACATGTTTCACAATCTTATAATTTAAAAATCAACCAGTAAAAAAACTTCATTCTGAACAGCCAAGGCATGTCTGGAAAAAATCTGCAAAGCATTGTTTTGCAACAAAGAAAGAAAGGATATATATATATATATATATTGCAACAAGCTGAGATAAATTGTAACTCTTATAAAATATGCAAGCTAACTTTCAAAAATAGAAGAGCCTTTAAAAAATCTCAAAGTGGCTCACAATTGCCTTCCTTTCCTTCCCCACATCAGATACCTTGTGAAGTATGTAGGGCTGAGAGAGTTCTGAGAGAATGGTGACTAGCCCAAGGTCATCCAGCAGGCATCATGTGTAGGAGTGGGGAAGCAAATCCAGTTCATTAAATAAGAGTCCTCCGCTAATAAGAAAGGGTAGAGAATCAAACCTGGTCCTCCAGACAGAGTCCGCTATTCTCAACCATTACTCCATGCTGGCTTTTGAAAGCAGAAAATATTGTTCCAGTTGCTGTATTTTTCACTGTGACTTGAACAACTAAATCAAGTTTCAGACCGTATCTAAATAAAACGTTTTCAGAAGCTTGTTGCATGCCACACAAATGTCATCTTTAACAGTGTATATTTTATAAATTAGGAGTTAACTGTCAGCTTCCTTAGAACAGAATTACCCAACCTAGAAAGGAACAATATTTTATTATTTATTCATTTGATGGACTGGCAAAAAATTATTTTATATTTGACGTAAAGAAAAACTTATGTTTGATGGCTTATGATTTTACATGTTTGTGTTTATTGCAAATGGTTTATAAAACCTGAACAACTCATAGTTCTGTACCAGCAACAGACACCCACGGGAATTTCATACATGATGGAGATTTCTACTGGCTTGAGCACATTTTTAAAAATTGGTAAAATTGGGGTTTGGGTTTTTCTGGCTTTAAAATTATCCAACCCCCACCCCCTGAAAACCCCAAATATATGATTCAGGACATCTGAAAATATTTGGGTTCCCCACTCAAAAAAACGCCCAGAAAAATTCAGGACCTAGAAAATCGGGGGTGCGGATCTCCTGCGACATTGTCCAGAACTTGGGAAGCATGTAAAGAGAGGCAATGCTCCATGCAGGGCTTAGCTAGCTGAGTCCCTGCTTCCCACTGGGCCCTGCTCATTCTTTGGGGGATGGGGAGGGTGGGGGAATGGGTGCACCAGTGCCGGGTCAGGCAGGAGGGCACTTTGCCACCATGCCCCATCAGACTCTGCTTCTGAGGGAGGAAGGCTGGCGGAGAACAGGAACACTGGGCCTTGATGGAACATGTAGCAATTGACTGGCAGTGAGTCAACACCATGTGTTCCATCCTTTGGCAATTATGTCTAAGGATAGTTAAGCATGCACCTTAACTCTTCCTTATTAACCCAAAAGGATTTCATCGCACAATGCAGTGCACAGGTATGCCATGTTTAATTAAGTGATATTCACAGCGCATCAGTGGGTACCCACAGCACTTAGCAGTGGCCAGTTTCTTCAAGTTTATAATCTTGTTCTGATTATGAACAAGAAAGGAAAGCTTTCATTTTACAAAAAAGAAACAATATAATGAAGAGTTAAGCATTTTTACAACTCATTTTACAATTTCAATAACCTAAATGTCTTCCATAGGAATCAATGGGATGTAAAAATTATTTACTTTGGTATTGATTTTAATGTTGTATTCATGAATACGTGTATTCATGTATGTATCCATGTTGGAAAGTGTGTAAACTGTGTAAACTGTGGATTGGATCCTGCCATTTCATTTCACCAACACCAGCATATTCCTTCAACACTAGAGACCAGCTACAGGGTACTTGTGCCAGAAGAAGTACAAGAAGTACAAGTCTGAAGGAACAAAATAGTGGGATCCAACCCAAGCTCCATTAGTGAAGGTGCAGAGCTTTAATACTCCTTGTAGATCCTCATGCCTCCTAATGAACCCAGAAAGAAAAAAATATTGAAAATGGGTTTTAACTATTCAAACCTATGTAGGATGCAGAGTTCATAGTGCAGAATTTTGGTTTACTTAATCTTTTAAAAATCAGAAAATTCAGTCCTTCTAATCTTGCTTTCCCAAGGATATTTAGTACAGGGACATGACCAAGATTGGGGCCATGAGGGCTGAGAGGTTGGAGACAGAGTTTATCTCTTCTACTACTACATGATTTTAGCAATCCCTCATCTGTGCTTTTATTCTTAGAAGGGAAAAAAAGATGGACATCAATCTTTTGTCTGTTCCTCCACTAATTAAAACACAAATAGCAGCCTGGGGAAATCAATTTGACTGACAAAACAAGGTAGGGAGTAGGAGAGTCAATTTCCTTGTTCTGAGATTTTACAGGGCTGATCCTTTTTCATAGCCCTCTGCATGCAGATCAAAATATTCACGCAATAAGGCTACAAGTTGGGTTGCATTTAAAAAGTTTGGGAAACTCCCAAGTTAAAAAATAAATCAAAAGAGGAGGTGGAAGAGAAAATAAACATATCATACTTTGTGCTTTCATCTGCTGAGACTATCTCATGAAATCTCTGCAGTCATTTTGGAATGTTTAGCGAACTATAGACAACCTCGCTGTGTTGCCTGGTTACATAGATAACTAAAATAACAGCTGAGATTTTGTGACGCATTTGCACAATATTTCAGTATACATTTACCCAGCTATGATACTGAAGGTTGGTCAGGCATGGACACTGCTTAACAGAGGGAAGTAAAATGACGCTGAAAGGTGGAAAATGGGGACTAGAGTAGGGGAGATAATTCTCCTCCCCTACTCTAATAGACAACGATAAGGTCAACTTACAGATCTCCCATCATCTTCTGTAGCTTGCCCTGCATTTGCAACTTTCCACCTAAGGCTTCTGTACTAAAACACGCATTAGGCTTATGCATTAACTGGAATGTTTAGAGCCTGAAGGTATAATTTAGAATTCCATGGGATCGGCTTTGAGAGCTGCATAGCATTATAAAGACTGAGGACAGGGAGTTCTTGGGTTCTGTTATGTCTTCACAATAAGCCTCCAGACTCAGTAATCCAACATTTATTAAAAGTACAACCAAGCACACTATAGCACTCTATCTCTAACAGCTGCATGCGCTTCCCTTCGTTACATGTCCTTAAGTACTTATCTCTTAAAGGAACATACACACTATACCACAGGTTCTTGTTAGAGCCAGAGTGAATGGTAGCTCTGAGGAGCTCTATTCTCTGGAAGGGGAGGGCCAGTTCAGAGTGGGCTGTGCTTCTCTGAATCAAGGGCCAAGAAGGGCAGAGTTTAGTAAAGGAATTTTTTTTCTCTGAGGAGAACCTCACTCAGATATGAAGCAGTAAAACTTCTGAGAGAACGGAAGTTATGTATAGAGGATTGGAGCTTCCTCAAGGAGAGGGCTATCCTTATGATAATCACTGTGTGGGAGAGACACTCGATTTCGATTTCGAATACCTTTAATGGCATATAGATTGTTTAAGATTAGCTTAAGATTAGGGAGAGACACTCTAAGGGAGAGTTTGTCTTATCTTAGAGTCCAAAGACCTGTGTGTGTGTAGTACTTACCTGAATGTTAAAAGTAAGATTTTAAGGGAAAAGGCTACATAGCCAAACAGAATTCTGTAACAACTGTATTGAAGTAACAGGTTTATTTTGTCTAATGTCAAAGGGACAGCATCGTCAGGAAGGCACAAAGATAGGCTCATTCCGCACATGCAGAATAATGCACTTTCAAACTGCTTTCAGTGCTCTTTGAAGCTGTGCGGAATGGCAAAATCCACTTGCAAACAGTTGTGAAAGTGGTTTGAAATCGCATTATTTTGCGTGTGCGGAAGGGGCCATAGTGTCTTGTCTCTAATCTGTATCAACTGAAAAAGTTACCAAACAAAATCTTGTTCATAGTAGCCTCTCTAAAACCAATTTCCTTTGTATCTATATTTTTGTCTCCTTAATTCTTTGCTAGTTCTGCTCTTTTAAAGTTGTTCCTGTAAATAAAATCTTTTAATTTCTGGTTTACAAGTTTCTGGTGCCATTTCTTTATTTAGTTCATGACAGAAAGACAGCAGGTTAGTAGTTTAGTTTTCTTTCAGAGATACTGCCCTGTGTAACAGACAAGTGCCCTGGAAGGGCAGCTAAAGACTATTTAGACAGTTTCTTAGAAAAAAATGTAGAAAACTGAAAGAGAAATATGAACTCATCCTTCCACGTTACTAAATTTTTGCTTTGGCAATAAAAAGTTGCTCAGTCAGAACAGTTCATGGAGGGAAATTTTTTTCTGAGGGCATAGGCAGTTGGCATACACTCCTTCTTACTGAGGAAACTGGGGCGGGGGGGGGGGAGCTCGTTATACCTTCACATCAAGTTAAGATAAAACTTGTTGCTGCTTTGCTTGTGCAAACTGAGACTCAAATAAATCTGGTGTAGTACCTGGCAGGTACTAGGTAAACTCTAAGAGATTGGCTTCCAATTGCCTTTCTTGCCTGCCATGATAATTAGATAATAAAAAAATTACCGGTAAATGCCCTTTTACGAAATTAAAAAACACATACTTTTGTAGAAGTTTATTCATGTTAATTTGCTAATTCATCACACTTTGGCAGTGGTTACCCATGTTAATTGAATCATTTGCATTTAAACTGGATTCCCCACCTTTGCACCTACATCTAAAATTGTTATTAAAAAGTGAGTCTAGACCGGTGACGGCGAACCTATGGCACGGGTGCCAGAGGTGGCACTCGGAGCCCTCTCTGTGGGCATGCACGCACAAAGTTCATCATTTGGGGGGGCGGAAAATCAACCCCCCCCCACACACACATCTAGGCTGGCCTGGGCCGCTGAAGACGATGGGCCTGGTGCCTGTGCTTCGGGTGGCTGCTGCCCGAGGCGGGCGCAGAGGAGGCAGAGATGCTAGAGGGGCACAGAGTGGTGCACGCGGGACTTGCTGGAGGCTAGAGCAGGCTGGCCCCTGCTTGAGCAGGTGGGGCAGAGGAAGAGGGAGCCAACCCTTTTTTTCTAAATTAAAACCTCAGCATTCAGGTTAAATTGCCGGGTTGGCACTTTGAGATAAATAAGTGGGTTTGGGGTTGCAATTTGGGCACTGGGTCTCAAAAAGGTTCGCCATCACTGGTCTAGACACTCCAAAAATCCATTTGTACCTCTTTCTGTATCTATTTATATATGAGTGTGTTTACAATTATACTATGCAGTGCGACATTCATTCATTTATTTCACAAAATTTATACCCAGACACTTTGATGACCCCTGTGAAGGAAGAAAAGTGGATATAAATTTTGCAAAATAAATAAATGAATGCTGTGGTGGTGTTGGTGGTATATGGTGACTCTGTAGGGTTTTGAAGGGCAAGAGATGTTCAGAGGTTGTTTGCCATTGCTTACCTCTATGTAGCAACCTTGGACTTCTTCTCCATTCACTAAAAGGAAACATAAACTGATTTTTTAATTGTTTGTTTTCAGTTCTGCTTATTAAACTGCTAATCTGTTTCTAACATATTTTTTTTCAAAAAGAGCTAGTAATCAGACTGTAAAGAGAAAATTAGATTTGGAAATCATTAATTAAGGAATTAATGAAAGGATTAGAGCAGGGCAGAGTGCAGCTCTACCTTGACAGCTGCTGCCACAGAGGAGCAGCTGAGTGTAAATAAGTGGAGCAGTATTCTGCAGCTCACACCAACTGGCTTTCCTCCCTTAAACATCTGAAAGAGACATTTTATGGCACTGACTCAAAAAGACCTGGTTAGAGAGGTTAGATAGGAGAAGATGGGGGAGGGGAAGAAGCAGATGGGATGTGCAAGTGTGTACCTCTTACCTCTATCTGCAGTACTGAGAAAAAAGGTTGAGAGAGGACATGATTGTCCTCTTTAAGTATTTGAAAGGCTGTCAGAGAAGGACAGAGAGCTATTGGCAGCACAGCTCAGGACTTGCAATAATGGGTTTACATTATAGGCAGAATGGTACCAGCTGATATAAGGGGGAAAAATTACTGTTGCTCAGCCATGGAATCAGCCGCCTAAGAAGGAAGTGAGCTCCCCCTCACGAGCAGTCTTCAAGCAATGGATGGAAAAACACTTGTCAGATATGCTCTATGATGGTCCTGCATTGAGCAGGTTGGATTAGTATGGCCCCTTGCAACTCTATGATTCTATTCAATGAGAAGAACAAGATCAGAAAACAAGTATTTTCTCTTTCAAATTGCCAGACTGTAAAGAGGAAGGGAGGTAGTGGCAGGCTAGGTGTATATATGTAAGTATTTTGGAGAGCTTAGGGATGAATTTCAATAAAGCTGAAGAGCACAGTGTAATCCCTGTTTGCTCTGAGGGAGACATAGTCCTGGGTAAACATATTTAGGTTCTTGCTGTGCACAGATGGGACAATGCAGGAATTGAATGAGGCATTTGCATTGTAGCGCAGTGAAAAATAATAGCTAACTTCTTCAGCAGCATAGAACATACCTCAGGTAAACAGTTTTTAAATAAACACAGAAGCTACTAGCTATTTCTTCTCTGGTGCTACTACAATATATTGGAGAAGACTGAAATAATGTTAAGTATTCTTCAGATGCAAAAGTGCAATATTGAATGCTGTATATGAAGAAAGGAAAATGTATAGGCTCATTTCTATTTTGCAATCAATAATGAAGTAATGCAAACAGAAAAAAATGAGGAAAGCTGGGCACAATGGTTCTAAAACCTGAGGGCTTCCCCATGTTTGTCTAACTTCCTGGGTGAAGTTTAGGGAACTGGATTAAAACAGCCTTCACTAGCTTTATAAGAACTCACATGCAGAAGCTAAGAAGCACAAGTCTAGAACCAAGGTATACGTGAAAGGGATGCAAGCTAAGCAATGAATTAAGAAAAAAAGAATGTGAAGAAACGGAAGAAAAATGTGAGAGTAGCTGGAAGAAATGGTAGAAGAGATGCAGAACTGGTATAAGCCGAGGCTAATGAGAGCGGGGACTCCAAAACCTCAAAGCAATTAACATCAAGCAGTAAGTGTTTAGGAATCTGGCCAAGACACAGGAGACTAAAAAAAAAGCAGGAGAAAGTAGCAAGCAGCTGAAAGGCAAGGATCCTGGGAAGCAATGGCTGCTGGAAATAAGGAATGGAAGGAAAGAGGAACCCAGAAGTATGCAGGTCAGAGCCACAACATCTGAGGAGGGGATGTGAACTGTTGGCAGAAAGGAAACAAGAAGATGGATATTTGTCAGAGCTAAGAAGTCATAGGGATGGTGGTTCTGAAGTGAAGATTTCAGCTGGGATGCCATAGCTTTAGACACTGCAGGAGAATTCTGACAGTGGGATTATGACCATCAGTCTTAAAACAGAGTGGTAGAAAATGAGGCAGTATGGAGGCACGTGGATTTCACATTGATTTGAATTGATTATCTGGCCACAAACATGTATTTGATATCACCCTGGACTTCCTTGGTGGTCTCCCATCCAAGTATGAACCAAGATCAACCATACTGGACATGCTAGACCACCCTGATCTCATCAGATCTCAGAAGCTAAGCAGGGTCAACCCTGGTTAATATTTGGATGGGAGACCATCAAGGAATACCAAGGTCACTACCCAGAGCCATGCAATGGCTAATTGCTTCTGTTCATTTCTTACCTAGAAAATTCTAGGAGATCACCATGTCAGCTGAGATTTGAAGGCAAAACCCACAAAAAAACATGAAACCCTGCTGAGCTTCTAAGATCTGATGAGATCAGGCTAGCTTGGTCATCCAGGTCAGGGCACATATTAGACCAGCACATGTTAAAATACAGATTATTGTTTGAAGCACAGTAAACACATGAGAATGTTCAGACTAGAAGAAAACCCATATTTCCCCATTTAAAACGTTAATGATAATGTCTCTACTCCAGTTTCAATTAGCAAATGATTAAGGGTTGGAGACTTAACTGATTTTGCCTCTCTCCCCACATAACCCTAATATGAGTTGTGGGACTTTGTTTACACAATTTATGTTTGCAGTCTGATCTGTGATTTACATCAAGTTTATCTGTGATCTGTGATCTACATCAAGTTTATCTGCTAAAAGTCTTATTTTTCTGTAGATGGCATCTTCTAGAATCTAAGTGTTAAAAGATTTTTTAACAACTAAAAATATACACAGGAATAATGGTACATATTGTTTGATGGAGTGGTTTACTGCTGAATTTACCAGCAGTAAATACAAGGGTTAACACCAGTTTTGGCTTGTTTACTTTGTGATAAGCCTCTGATGTTAGTTCCAGTAAGTGCAGGCCACCTGCTGTCAAGCTACTATTAGATGACAGTTACGGATTCTAAGGCTTTTTAAATGTTTAACTTCTCAAATGCCTAGTAGATTGTCAGCATATATTTATAAACTGAATGCATGGTTTCACACACGCACAATTCTGGCCTTTCAGGAACATAATAATCATTTTTTTAAATGAAGACATATTTCAAGTATGTATGTAGAAAAAGTGATGATCTTTTTAATGGTAAAAATAAAACCCTGTTTTTTGCACAACAATGTTGAAATATCAAGCAAGTTTCCCTTTTGCCCCTGCACATTACAAGTCAGTTTTGATTAGCCTTTAGTCTTACAATTGCAGCTGCTTAAAGCATTTTAAGCAAGACTTTTAAAATCCCCAAATACCCACAGCAATATGTATTACGCATAGCAAAATCATTCTTCTACAGCCTTGTCAGTGGCTTCAGCTATATTAGCTAATCATATCAGAGAAAAAGACCAAGAACACGAAAAGCTACTGTGCCAGAAACATTTAATGAGTCAAGAGGAACAACATATATAAAAATACAAAAGCACAATAGCTCAAGTCAAACAATGCAACAGCAAACAAGAATGAGCTGAAATTGACAAGCGCAAATACCGCAGGAAGAACAGGCAGTAGTAGACAACACTTCAAAGGTAAGTGTGCAGGGTATCAAGGTTCTCCACTGTGAATAGAATCTTCATATAAGATCATCCTATCCTAAACAATCTGTTGGAAATATCCACTTTGAAGAATTTATTACAGAATTGTTCCTAATGAAAATATCCTCTTATATGAAAAATATAGAAGATATTATTATTTGTTTTATGATATGTTTTTGATGTGTGCTTGGTTTTTGTCTCTTATATAATTGGCCATTTTCCCACTATACTCTCTCCTTTTATTTTGTCGCTTCAGCTATATTGGCACAGTGGCTTACAGAATGATACCTGAAACATCCTGCTACATAAGTTTGCAAACAGCCATTTGCTCAATCAGTAAGAAGTGATTTGCAGACTGGATGACACTTTTCCTCTTGCAGGCCACCTTCTTGCTACAAATAGCTAGCATCAGTATAGGATGTTAGGCAAGCTAGTAAAAATATGTGAGCGCCCTTCACTTTTGTGAGCTTATTCGTTACACAGCTGCTATTCTTGGCAAGTTGGATAAAGCCCTGATAATTAAAACTATTTTAACTGACCACATTTAAGTGCCAGGACTTATTGTTTCCTAGATAGCTGCCAAAAGAACAAAAAGTAAAGATGGAAAAAGATCAGTCAAGTATTTTTTGTCATTCAAATGCTTCATATTTCTATTCCCCTTTTCTGCAGACAGATCCACTTTTAAAAAGCCATTAATACTGTTCATGTGTGTGTTCTGCATCACTAGCCTCCCTCTCACACTTTAAAAAAAAGATTACTTTCCTTGAGAAACGGTGCACAGATGCAGAGGCAATAAGCACTTGGCATGAAGAGTGTTTTGACACTTCTAGAAACAAGCTCTGATGATGCATGTATAAGGAATCATGTATAAGAAATGTATGTATGTATAAGGAATCATGATTGACCCTGCAGAAAATCTGCACCCCTCCAGAATCAAGTATTGCAGCTGCATGAACAGGCATTGCCCTGAAAGGTGAGGTTTATTTTAAATACATAAATTAGATAGTGTGTGTGATAGAGTATGAAAAGATTTTAAATAAAAAGCTCTGAACAGAGAAAAAGGGGGACCCATAAACAGTCATGTCCAATGCAAAATCTATTTGACCTTCTCCTACCATCTTTCCTTGCCCTCTGCCAGTGGGTTCACCTCCCCCCAATATCTCTGTCTCAGCCCTCTGCTGCTGTCTCCTCCTTGGCCTAGTCACAACTAGGTTCTTCTGCATGCCATTTTGAACTGCTGTGGCCACACACAATGCCACCCATACTCCAGCAGTTTGCTATTTATGCTGCCTGTCCGTTTGCTTATGTTGCAGATGAAATTTTAGGATTTTTTAAAATCTCACCCCAAGTTTCTTTGTCAATTTTAGTTTTTTCTGGAAATAATTACAGAACCTAAAAGGTAGTTATAGCTGGCCAAATTATATGAGCCAACATGGTATAGTGGCAAAGAGTGGCAGACTCTAATCTGGAGAACTAGGTTTGATTCTGGGTGGAGAGAATCAAACACTACTTCACGTGAAGTCTGCTTTGTGATATTGGACCTGTCACAGTTCTGACAGCTCTCTCAGGGCCACCTACCTCACAAGATGCCTGCTGAGGAGAGAGGAAGGGATTGTAAGCCACTTTGAGACGCCCTACAGTAGAGAAATTGAGGTATAAAAATAATCTCTTCCACTATATGGATTTGATTACCTGTCAGAAAGCCAGCCCTTAGATATTAGATAGATCAATATCAGTTAAGGAAGAGTTACGAGAACAGGAAACACCTTTACCTTTTATGTGGGGGTGGGGGTGGAGTTGAAAGACATAGCAAGTTAGAAAAGTTATGTAACCATCCAAGACACTTGGCAAAGTCAGGAACTGTTTCATTCTTCTGTGGATAATTAGGCCTTCTAAAGAATGTTATGGAGTAGACACAGCATAAAAATTTTGGATCATGCTTTTAAAACATTTTTAACACCATTAAGACAGCAACAATTCTGAGTCGACAGAAATATAGCTATAGCAAGTGTCTGATTTACCTCCTGGCAACTTACCTCCCTTGGTTTTCTATTTCTCTCAATATGCCAGAATAGAATTTTAGTCTTGGAAGGAGGAACAGGCAGCAGAGGCTCCCTCACCCTCCAGTCTCCATTTCATTTGGGAATGGACAGACCCTCTTTCTCTCACCGCTCAGCAGCTCAAACAGAAAAGCTTTTGTCTGGACATGTGCAGACATCTCAGTTTGGAGGATTCAAACTTCCTCTCTATTATTTTTGAAGAGTTCAGATCTTCCTGCAAACCTGGGGTGCGGGGAGGGAGTCACACATTTGGAGAAAACGTTTATTTGCATCAAAGTGGTCCCAAACTGTAGATTTAACTATCTGTAGACTGGGACACACTTTCCTATTAGAATACAAGATAACTAAGCAAATGTCTTAGTGGCTTGAAGGATTGCTGAACAAGAAAATAAGTGGAACTGCATGTAAACCTGAAGTGTAGCTAGAACTGGGAGATGACAATCTGATGATATTATGGATATATCATGGGAGAGACAAACTTTATCTGTGTACATAAGCACAAATTTTAGATAGCTAGAGTTTATGTATGCAGAGTTTTTTATACTACATTTTTCACTACTGTAAGGAATGTCATAGCAGCTTACAGTAGCTTCCCACACACACACACAAAACTCCTTGTGAGGCTCCTTGTGAGGTAAGTGTGGCTGAGAGAACTGTGACTAGCCCACGATTACCCAGCAGGCTTCATATTTAAGGAATGGGAAATTCCTTATTAGAGTCCTCAATAAACACTCCCCACCCCCCAAAAGAGGATCTACGATGCCATATATACCATACTGGAATCATATGGTGGTGACAAAATAATCAGAACCATAATATGAGAACACAAATAACCATTGCCAAAATATAGACACTTGAACTGTTTATCTGCTATAAAACAGTCCAGTCTAGAATTCAGGATATTCAATCTTCAATACAGAACAGATATTATGAAATGTTTATTGTGAAAGGTTCTGTACACTTCAAAAAATGAAGACCTTGTTTGCTCAATGTCAGTGTATTTACAGTTTTTATGAAAATATCTTATTTTGTGTCTCATCAGATAAAGTTATTTCTTAAGTAATTTTACGATACAATTCCTCTTTATAACAGCTGTGTAAGGATTGTGGGTGAGGTCGATTGGGAAAAAAGCAGTCCTGATAAAGGGCTCTGCTTCTACAAAAGAAGGAGGGAAGAGGGCAGGGAGAAGAATTAACCATCCCTGCAGTTCTGCTAGGCCCTGCACCAGGTTAAGAGCCACCTTCCCTGGGCCAGGTACAGGTCTTTTAGCCAGAGCTAGACAATCTGAGGCATGGGGAGGGCAGGCCATCTTCCCACCAAGAAATTCCCCAGTGACTATAATGGCCAGTCTACCCCAGTAGGGTAGAAGACATCTGCAGGGGGTAAATCATTGGGCAGGTAGTGTGATAAAATTCCCCATGCCAATTTCCCTGCACATGACTTCTCCTCAACACTTCTACCATTGATATTTTCACTAGATGTGATCTAAGCTTAGAAATATATGCAGATGAAGAGGTGATGAATTGGCTGGGGGCCGGGGGAGATTTGCAGGTAAGAATCAGCAGGAATGTATAGGGTTAAATTTTCCCCTATCCTGTTGAACTTTTCCCCTCCTCCTCCCTCCGCTAGGGTGGGTGGACCATGTCCAGATGGCGGGCCACCTCCCTCCCCTTCCTTGCATGCCATCCCTCCCTCCCCTCGCATGCCACCTCTCACTCTCTCCCCTCCCCTCCCTCATTGGGGAAATTGTAAGCCTTTCTTCATACAAAGTTTAGTTTCCATATTCATACAAACTCTAGTTTCCATATTCTTTTCATACAAACTCTAGTTTCCATATTCATATTTCAAAAAACAAGATTTGGAATAGTGCACTGAAAAGATATAAGAACAGCATAATGCCCCTCATTTGATTCCCAGATGGAGAAAGCCATATGGCACTCCAGATAGATTCCCAAGAAGAGCCAAAGTTTGGCCTATCAAACATTATCATGCTGACTGGCTGCTCCCTTACACACACCAGTGTGGGAAGTGAACCCCCATGCACCCATCTCCCTCTTGCATGCAGGGGTCTCATTATGACCACCCACCAGAGGCATAGCTACCATGGGGACATCCGGGGACAAGTGCCCCTCACGCCCCCTTGTAGTGGGCACAAAAATTGCAAGCTTGTCTGTGGCTTTTTCTATTTTTTAGTGCTTTTCCCATTTCTGGCCTGCAGGGGGTGCAGTTTTTAGGCTAGCAGCACCAAAATTTCAGGCCATTGTCAGGGGACTCTCCTGATTGTATCAGCCAGGTTTGGTGAAGTTTGGTTCAGGGGGTCCTAAGTTATGGACCCCCAAAGGGTGTGTCCCCATCCTCCATTGTTTCCAATGGGAGCTAATAGTAGATGGGGCTACCATTTTGAGGGTCCATAACTTTGGACCCCCTGAATCAAACTTCACTGAGCCTAAGTGTTATAATAAGGATAGTCTCCTGCTGATACCACCCAGGTTTGGTGAAGGTTGGTTCAGGGGGTCCAAAGTTATGGACCCCCAAAAGGGTGCCCCATCCCCCGTTGTTTCCATTGGGAGCTAACGGTAGATGGGGCTACCCTTTTGCGAGTCCATAACTTTGGACCTCCTGAACCAAACTTCACTAAACCTGGATGGTTTCACCAGGAGAGTCTCCTGAAGATAGCCTAAAATTTTGGTACTGTTAGTTTAAATATTGCTCCCCTGACAGCCACCCTCAAATTTCCCCCCTTTGGAGTGGATTTAAAGGGAGAATCTGGGCTCCTTAGATTAAAAAAAAAAACCATTGAAGGTATTGTTGAAGGCTTTCACAACCAGATTCAACTTGTTGTTGTGCGTTTTACAGTCTGTGTGGCCTGTGGTCTGGTAGATCTTGTTCCTAACATTTCTGTAGGGGTGAGCCCGCGAACCCAGCAGAACCGTAGAAAGAGCGCCAGGCATGCCGGTGCTGGCTACGGCCTTCTGGGCGCACACGCTCCTCCAACCCCCGTTCCCCCGTGAGTCACAGGTCATGAGGTGCCTGACTCACGGTCACCAGATGTCCCAGACAAAGGGGCAAAGAGGCTTCTGCCCTCAGGTGTGGATTAGACCCAGACACGGATGCTTCCTCCTGCATGTAGTAGCCCGATGGGATCATGCATCACATGATGATCTCCCGCTCTCCTGCCTCCCGGTCCGCCCACATCGCCCCCCCTCTTGTTAACCCTAATAAAAGGAGGCAGAGCCTAGCACACGGCAGAGTTGCCAGGATCATGGAATCCCGCGCTTCCTGCCGCTGGCGCTCTCCACCAGATGGAATCTACGCGTGTCGTCTCTTCCTTGGGGCCTCGTGGGCAAGACTACAAGTTCACCTGCATCTGTGGCTGGTATCGTCAGAGGTGTATCACAGAGAGAAGTCTGTTGTACACCATGTTCAGACTTCTCTTGTAACAGACTTCTCTCTGTGATACACCTCTGAAGATGCCAGCCACAGATGCAGGCGAAACATTAGGAACGAGATCTACCAGACCACGGCCATGCAGCCCAGAAAACCCACAACAACCAACATTGAAAATGATGCTGTTTGGGGGATGCTGTTTGGGGGATCTACCCTGAAACAACATTACTTTCAAAGTTGTTTAAACTAGGGAGCCCAGAGTCTCCCTTTAATCCCCCAAACAGCAAAATGATGCTGTTTGGGGGATCTACCCTGAAACAGCATTACTTTCAAAGTTGTTTAAACTAGGGAGCCCAGAGTCTCCCTTTAAGGTGGATTTAAAAGGAAAATCTGGGCTCTCTAGTTTAAACAACATTAAAAGTGATGCTGCTTCAGGGTGGATTCCCCTCTTCAAAAAATAGCATCACTTTCAATGTTGTTTAAACTAGGGAGCCCTGGGTGTATTCAGATTTGTGTGTTGGGGCATGTTCTATAATGCGATGGTGAGTTTGAGATGACCTGATGCAAAAAATGTTGTTTGGTCGTGGTGGAGGAGGAAGGCTGCCCATATGGGTGTGTGTGAAAAACTCAGATTTTGCCCTGGGCTCCATTTGTCCTAGCTACGCCTATGCCTCCCACTCGTTAGCAACCTATATGCTCCATCCATTCCTGCCTGTCCCTTGTACAAACTGCATGACACATAGACAACAGCCATGCTGTGGGGAGTGTGTAGCCTGGAAACTATTGCAAGAACATGTCTGTCCTCTCTGGCCCACCCCATCAGTTCCTCCTGGTGGGAACTGGTGGCTGAAAAGACCTGGGATGAGGACTAAACAAAAGGTGTCTGGCTCCCTTATCTGTAAGATCCCAATCAGACACAGCTGTAGAGCATTCCACACATGTATTGAACAAGGTTAAAAAAAAACCCTGTAACCAAAGCAGATGGATGGGCCTGCCAACTCAGTTGTTCCATTAGATCTCTTATGCAAACTAAGCTGAGATCACAGAGATGCCCCAATCACAGTATGCTAAGGCGAGAAACAACTGTGCCAGCCAGACAGTGTGAGCTGTCTGATAGATAATTAAGGTTGTTGAAAATGCAAGTGTCAAGAAGTTCTTCTCAAATTGAAAACGCAAGCATCAAGAAGTCCTTTTCAAATGTAGTTGTGATGATAACTCAGTGAAAATATCAATGTGCTGAGGGAGTGTGAGAGAAACGATCTACATATCAAAGTAAAGTAATAAACTAAAATTGACAGTGTCATAAATCACCTAGGTTGTAATCCTAAAAACACTTTCCAGAAAGGAAGCTCCACTGAATAAAACGAGGTTTAGTTTTACATAGAATTTCTCCCTTAGGAGATTAAATATTATTCTGGTTGTCTCACCTTAGGGCTAGTCAGGATGAAGGAACAAGTAAGCAAAGGGGAGAGATTGTCATAAAGAAGGCTGTAGCACCTGAGAAGTTTTTGCTCAGACAAAAATTACTAAGATTTATAAAATTATACTTACAGTATAGTTACTTTCCCCCCACATCCTTCATAACATAGACCAGTATTTGTAGTTATGTAAAATATTCATACATGGAAATATGGAAGAACTGAGAAGGTTTTCCTCAGTTTGTGATGAGCTTCATATGGTGTAGCCTGTGAATAAGACGAGTCATTTATAGATTATCTAAACATGTATGAATAAAGGGTGTAAATGAATAAAGTAAATGAACAACCAGCTTCAAAGATTTCAGTACTCTTTTGCTTTCCCCCCAATATTCTGTAATAGCACTGATTCTTTATTTTAGCACTAATGCTAACATAATGAAAACATATGTGAAACATCATTTTAATGCATGATTATTTACTTCAACATTCTTATGAGAACTTATTTTGTAAGAACACAAATTAAGATAAAATTGTTTTACTTGTTACCTTGACAACATTCAGATCAAACTTTGTTAGCAATAAAGTGATTTTTCACAATAAATTAACATTAACTATATTTCAGACTTCTAAATTGGTAATGTAATTGACATTACTGGCACTACCTCTAACCATTTAGAATATGAGTCCACTACAATAAGGAAAATCTGACTCTGAAAGGGGCCTGCAAAGTCAACGTGTAACCACGACAATGGTTTTTTTGTTGATTCCCACACTACAATTTTTCAACCACCCATTGTTCAGTCTTTTAAAATTCAATTTTCAATGACAACCATCAATTGTTCAGTCTTTTATGAATTGATTAAAGATGGAAAATTTTCCAAGCAGGAGATTTTCACTAATCTGTTAGGTAGGAACAGAATATTGTTCCAATAGTGCTTGATCTTGTCTAGGATAGTTCTGGAATGGCCATAAGTGACAGATATTAACACTATTTTCCTACTCCTTACTAGAGCCAAAAGATTCACATTTTTTAAACAGAAGCAAGCATGTATCAGTCCAATTCTAAGGGGGCGGGAGAGAACAGGCCAATGGAGGCAGTGAGGGATTGTACCAGTTTGTTTGCCCTCTCCACAGCATAAGTGGCACCCCTGCTGGCGGAGAGGGCAAGGTGCTGGTCACCACAGTTATTGACTAACTCCATTAAGCCCTATGGAGGGCTTCCAGAAGGCTGGGCTTTTTTTACTTATAGCTGCCTACAGGCGCCACCTGGAAGCCCTCTTGGGGTGGTGTGGCAGCAGAGCAATCACAATGTTCCCAACTACCCTGGGCTTTGTATTGGGCTGTTAGCTTCATGTTTTTTAAAGCACAGTTTGACAAATCATAGGTGTAAGGGCCCCATATCGCCTAGAAATTCACTGCCGTGTCTAACATTTTTAGCGGTCATTTTCTGTTAAGTGCTTCTTGGCAGTTCGCAGAAGTACAAAACTTATTTAAGTGAAAAATAATGATAACAACCAGGGTTGCCCCCTATTAATGTATAAACAAAAACATTTGTTATAGTTTTTTTTAATGACATGAAACTATTAAGTGTTTAATATTTGTTTTAATATTTTGTACTATTATAAAGTATGATAATTAAAATACATGCTCTGAAAACTGAAAAATAAGTCTGGCTACTGAATTTTTGAGGTGGCTCATAAAGCTGAAGAAAATTTTTCAAGGCCTGTTTTAATATAATCTTTAACAATCAAAATTATGCACTCTTCTGGGTTGGATTCAGCTGGATTTTTCATTCAGTCCAAATCTCGTTACTATAGTCACCTCTCATATGACATTTGTCCCTGCAGGTCTTATGATCTCTAGCATAGCACTCTTGGAGGTCGCTGCTTTTTCACCAGCTACAAATCTGATTCTAACCCATAATCTATATTCCATTTTCTCACCACAAACAAACTGTGCATGCTTTGTCTAAAACTATTTTAGACAAGTGAGACATGCCAGGAACTACAGCGAAGCAAACAAACTGTTAAAATCAAAATCAATAATTACACCACGGCAAACATTACAAAGATCAGTAACAAGTTACAATCCACAGGTGCATAGCAAAGTTCCATTCACACACATCTCAACTTTAAATTGCAAGAGGGAGTCTCTCATTTTAAAGTCTATAAAGGGTAGAAAAAAACATGGAAAAATCAGACATGAGACACAAAATGAAGAGCAACAGGTCTTTAAGAATGGAATGAAAAGATTAACAAGCACTATGGAATTTTTATGCAGCCAGAAAGTGAGTGTTTGTCCATCAGTCTTGTTATAGGACTACTCATATCCTTATAACGGTCTTAGATATATTCTTAAAGAAACTTTTCTTTTAATTTTATGTTTCTTAGAAAAAGAGGTCCTGAAATATTTGAATCCATTTTGATGCTGTTAAAAAAATGGCTCATGAAGATAACTGTGACTCATAACAAATGGTGAGAAAACAGTTTCAGATGCCACACTGTCACCCACGGAGTAGAAAAGGGAGAGGAATCGTATTTTCTTTCATAACATTCCAATGCACGTTACAAAAGCCTCAAACCACAAAAACAGTCCACAGAAGATACTCTGACTCCCTACTCTTTCCAAAAGTAATCAGGCACCCAAAATTTTACAGGTTTTGCTGAAGTTGCCTTGTTACTGCATCCATAGGTCCAAGAAAGATCAAATAAGAAACTCTGCAAGTATTATTAAATATACTTAAAATAACTAGATTAAAATTTGGAATATTTTTGCATATCTCTGTAATTTGTGTTTGCCTGAAATGTGAAAATGTGTATTTATTCATTGTGATGTAATGCACGTTCTTCATAAAAAGGGCTATGCTTGCAACAGAACAACTGAGAAAGAATATTGTACTGTTAAAAAAGAATCATACAACTCACAGGGAAATCCACTGGTTATATCAATTATTTATTAGGAATTTTTGCCTTGCATGTTTCATGTTAGTTTTTTCCTCAGCATTTATTTATTCAAAATATTTTAAACCACAAAGGCTGACAAGTGTGTGCCATTAAGACTAAGCCAATATACAATTAAAATAATAGTATTGAAAAAACATGCCAGATTATCGTAATTATCAGAAACTTTCAACAGCCAAGGCATTTTTTTTAAAAAAACGCATGTATTTCTATAAAATTCAGCAAAAGCCTTCTTGAACAAAACCAAACAGGAGTGCCCACAGCATAATGGAATTACCTGTGAATATGGAGAGGGGAGGGGGCAGAAACAACTGTACTGACAACTCCTCTACCCAAAGTATTCTTCTAACCTCATCTGTTGCTATACATTGGAAGCAACTAGGTGGCACAAACACAACCTCATCTGGCAAATCATTTAAGATAGTCAGCGTGATGTAGTGGTTAAGTCTAGGATATGGGAAATCCCAAATTCTACCTCTACCTCTGGAAACTTGCTGGGTGACATTGGGCCAGTCAATACTCTGAGCCTTAACCATGGCAAGTATTTGGATGGGAGACCTCCAAGGAATACCAAGATAATGCAGAGGCAGGCAATGGCAAACCACCTCTGAATGTCTCTTGCTTTGAAAACACCATGGGGTCAGCTGACAATAGCAAAAAAGAAGTTATTGGTTCTGGTGGGTTTTCCAGGCTGTGTGGCCATGGTCTGGTGGATTTTGAGGAACAAGATCCACCAGACCACGGCCACACATCCCGGAAAACCCACCAGAACCAGAATCTGGCCGTGAAAGCCTTCGACAATACAAAGGAGGTATTGTTTGAATTAAACGTGTTCCCTTGAATCTAATGTTATTTTCAAGGAACTTCTATAATAAAGGGCTGAGTTTTACAACAGGCAATATTCCTTCATTTTTATGCCTTGGTTGCACTTCTCAAAATCATTTATAGATCAGAGCATTATTTATTTGGAGCAATTCATGAAAATAAACAGTCATTTAACAAGTTAGCCTATATGAGTTATATAACCCTAGAAGTGTGAACCATTTGTAGAAAATTCTGAAGATTAGTTATTCCTCAACAAATTCCAAGGAACCATGCAATCCTAAGCAATTCTGTTCAGAATACAGCTGAAGTCTACTCAGTGGCAGTGCCTTAGGCTTTCACTGCATATTATCCTCATCTTGTTACCAGAAATAAAACTCTTGTGCAATGTTGCTTGAGACAGCTATTACTTGTGGTTTGCCTATAAAACCACAAGACTTCTCCAACCAGCTTCTTAAGAATGTCATTGACGGAGAGTATGCACATTACAGCACAGAACAGTTTGAGGAAAGACAGGTTACAAAGCATCTCAGTGTGGCAGAGGTATAACTCTGGCATGATTGCTTGTCTTCTAGAACTTCAATTCTGAATCAACACAAACCTTCCACAATGCGGACCAAAATTGCCCAATAGTGCATGCTACTGTCCCTATTTTTATCATGGTCTAAAATATGCATTTTCATAAAACAAAACACTTTTACCATGTTGGTCCTCACATCACTCAGATTTATGGAGAAGATTATAACAGAAAGCCCCACCAAAGTACAGCCTTCTAAAGCTATCTGTGATCCAAGGAATATTTCCGACAAGGTGGCAACCCTGTCCCCTCCCATCCCAGTCAGATTCTGGATTATGGGAATCGCCCTCTCTGATCCCGGGTGACGTGCTTGATCTTGCACAAACCCACCAGCGCGAGTTCGCTGGTGTTTTTAGCAGTGACAGGCAGCCAAAGGCTGCGCCTGTCTGGGGGACGCAAGTGAAGCCAACTTTCTCAGCTTGCTCCGTCTGGAGCAAACTCCACCCTCGTCAATTGCGAGGAACGCCGCTTCCCCTGATCAGGGCATCCTCGGACGCCTGCCAGCTCCTGTGATGCGGAGCGAGGAGTGGAGGCCAGAGGAATCGCTCCTCCTCTTGCCATTCAGCCAGGACGGCAGCAAAAAAGCACGCCAGCAGCCCCGTCCGCGCCTCTCGCCCAGGCACTTCGAAGGAGCGGCTCCACAGTTGTTGTATGACCCACGAGAGGTGCAGAGCAAAGGGAAGAGTCGCCGGTGCCTGTTTCCAGGGGCACGAAGAGGAGCAGGTCAGCACCTCGAGAGGCACCGGTGCCCCTCGCGCCTCTTTTCCTCCACGAGTATGGGAAAGGCTCGACTCCGACCAAGCATGCCGCGCTCGTGCCAAGCCGACTAACTGCAGCTGTCGGCGCCCAGAGGAAAGCGAAAGTAATTTGGCCCGGACGGGAATCTCGGACGCACCGCAAAACCAAGTCAAGTCTGCTCCGGCTCCACCAGATTATGCCCGCGCCGAAAGTGCCTCGAAGACCGCTGAAGGCGTAGCTCACTTTGTCTCACACAACCCCCCACGCACAGAAAGGGCTCGTCGCCGTTGCTTTTGCAATCGCGACCAAGATTTTGTAACCGGGAAACATTATGAGTACGACTCTGGCACCACCATGAGTGGCCAAGTACCTCCTCGTGGACCATGTCCCATGGTAAGGCGCGTCTGCAAGAGTCTTGGCAACAAAGGCACGCGCGACTCTCCCAGCCCCCTCCGTCCGCACCTTATAGGCTCGCCAAGGAAGACGGTGAGGGCAGCGAGAAGACCCCCGACCTGTCCGCCTGACTCCTTCCCCGCCCATGCAACCATTTGCCTTCCGGCACGCGCCTTCCTCACCGCCCGTGCAGCCGGCTCTGCAGCGTCCTCGCGGCCCCGCATGCAATGCGAATGAGCCGCGCCGCTCTGCGCCTTTTTATCCTTTTAGCCCGCGGCGGGAATTTCCCAGCCTTTTCAGAACGAAAGTAGAAGCGGCTTATTCCCAGCAGCTCCGTGAAGGGATAACCGGAATGCCTTGGAGGCAGCTGCCAGGGAAAGGGCAGGAAGTTTGCAGCGGGCGGGGGCAGGTGGAAACATCGAGTCCGTGTTTATGATTATCGCATGCTTCTCTCTAACTCCCTTCCCCGTTCCTAACGTATAACCCCTGCAGCCAATTCCCCCCGTTTTCAGCTTTGGAAAGCCGGTGTTGATACGCCAGAGCCAGCTGAGAACTGCTCGTAGCAGTGTAGCGGGCTCCCTTCCAGCTGCCGAAGCGTGGGTCGTCTCCCTTGCCAAAGCTGGCTTCTAGCAGGTGCGTTCCCTGCTTGTAATTGGACGGAGCCTTTTCCCGTAACCTCTTTAGGGAGGGAGGATCCAAGAATAACTGGGGAAGCCAAAACTAGGGAAAACTTGGAATACACAAATTCATTTGAAACCCTTCTAAACCTTCTAGGTGAGTTTTTCTTTTTTTAAAAAAATGCTTAACAATGCTGCTGTTTTTATAGCCTGCATGGGAAAACTGAAAGTAAACTGCTGTGGTTTCTGTGACGTGTGTGAACATGCAAATATATCTTATCACACAGCTAAACTAGATGTATTTGGGCTGAAGTCCAGATTCAAGAGTCAAGACTTGCCTGCAGTAAGCGCTTTTAGCAACTCTTGAGAACATTTTCCTGGGAGAATACCTCTTTGGGGGGGGGGGCTTATTACTGAGTAGACCTACATTTAGGATTGCTGTCCTTTTCTGCATACCTATTCTGCATGCCACAATTGACACTCCCTTTGAGAATTCCTCCCCCCCCCCCCCGCACTTCACAGGCTACAGCTACAGTATTGCTGTTGGTACTTCCTCTTAATGAACTTCAAATCCACAGCAAAGGGTGAAAAGGATGATACAGTTCCTATTAATAGTTCTGGTCTTGTTAGGGTTTTTCCCCACTTCAAAAGTGAAAGTGGAGGGGACCCCTGCTCCGTGTTCGGCGCGGTTTCAAAAAGATGTATTTCCGACCAGGATCCCACGCGCTGAGGGGTGGGAGGAGCGGCAGAATCGGGGTGACTGCGTTGTCGCTGCTGGTGTAGTGGGGAGTGCTGCAGGACCTTGGGGTATTTTCCGTGAGGAGTGCGCATCTAATGGTGGGTGGGGAATCGACCTCATTGCCAGGGTATCCAGCAGTCCCTTACCTTTACTGAAGACTGCTTCAGTTTCATTTGGGCCAGGGATGAATGAGACAGATAAGTCTGCTAAGCGGCAGCAGTTACTACTAGTTCTCACTAAGGCATGGGTTGCATCACAAGTGAAAGACAGCAGGCAGTTGAAGGTTAAGAAAGAAAAGAGTATTGCAAAAGTGTTCCTGTTCAGTATTCCGTAAAAAAAAAAATCTTATGACCTCCTCCTCCTCTTGCTTGATTGCACGTGTGTCAAAGCCATTCTTTGCATACTGCTGTTTCTCCCTGGAAAGCAATTCTATAAAGCGTGTTCTTTCCCTACCGAGTGCCCATAACTTTAATATTCCTGTTTCCTTTTTTTCTGGCTGAATATTGCCAACAGTAATCATAAGTAAGAAAAGGAATGTTTCCCTGTTCCTATCCCAATTTAACTGATGAAGTGGTGGCTTGTGGGAGTTTTATTCCATGAAAGGGCTGCCTCATTGCAAAAACTTCTCTTTAAAGCTGGCTATATGCAATAAAGTGCACATTCAGCAAAATGAAAAAAGTAAGGACTTGATGACCAGGTTCTGTGGCGTTTGTTTCCCCTTTGCATAGAGTTTAGTGAGTGTACCTACTGTGCAATAGAGACACGTGGCCTTAGAAAGAACTTTAAAAATTAAAAATAGGGTTTTTAAAAAATATGGCATACAAATCGTGTGTGTATGAAGAGGGATCGTATCCCTTGTTTGTTGTGATGATATCATGGGGGTGCCTTTGACAGTTGCATGACTGCTTTGTTTTTGGAAATCTTCATAGCAACAGTAGTACTAGCAGGGAGAAGAACTACATGGGCAGTGCAATCCGGGGGGGTGGGGGGAAGCGGTGCATCTGAGCTGTCTCTCAAGTGGTTAGGTGTGCTGCAATCTGCCTTGGAGTGGTACAAAAAAAGGCAACAGAGGAGGAAAGGGAGTACGACGCAGGAGTGCTGGTTGGGGCCAAGACAGGAGGCATGACAGGCCATCCTACAGCCAGCAGGCAGCGAAGGATTAGAGAGGAGTGAGATGCGGATGGCAGCCCAGTGGCAGGGTAAGGGTGGGAACAGTCAAAAGAACAGGAAGGGGAAAGGAATTCTGCCAAAGTGCCTTTGAAGGGGGCCAATAGAGGAGGAGCCATGGAAACCCCCCTGGAAAAGTTGACCCAGGTAAAACTCCAGGGACCAGCATCAGTTCTGGGAGGGCAAAGGGGGACAGTGGTGACCCCACTGTCCTGAAGGATGACCATGCAACCTTTCTGGACTGGTCCAGGGGGCGTGGGTGTTAGGGAGGTGAGGCCAGGTACTACAGGGGCCCGCAGAGAGGGGGACAGGTTGTCCAGTACCCCTTCCATCCAATCCTGCCCTTTGCTTGCCATGTCAGACAAAGCCTCAGGGCAGTGGAATAGCGCCAAGGGGACTGTGGGGGGGGAGTGCACAATGCACCGGGCGTGCGCCCCTACAGGGGAATGATGGGACAGGACGTTCCGGGGCAGACGACAGCTTGGAGGGGCGCACGCGTGCACTGGGCGCAGTTCTCTCTTGCTCCGTCTCATCCTCAACATGTGTGGTGCTCTTGAGATGGTGGCAAACAGACTCTCCATCCATTGATCTGTTGGAGAGGCATCCTCTAGCCACATCAGGCACTCCTGCCTGATGGACACCCACATGGACAATGTCACTGGGTGTATGGACTTGGCTGGGCAGGGCCCCCATGCCAGAGAGCTTGGAATGGGGATATTATCACCATCTGTGGAGCTGGGGGCTGGCTGGATGTGATTGGGGGTTTTGAGGAGTACTGAAGGACACATGCCCCCCAGCAACTACAAAGGCAGAAGCTGTGTTGGCATCTGATGATGTGGAATTAGCCTGCAGGGATGGCTTTGTTCCTTTAGTGGCACCTGGCAACCCAATAATGCTGAGCAACCACAGAACCATGGTCAGAAAGGTTGAGAGTCTCCAAGTGCTCAGTGACAGCTGGGTCAAACAACAGGGAGGGCCAATGGCGGATGTTCCTTGGCAACACTGAGGCCCCATCACCCCTCCCCAATATCTTCAGTGGAGCCTGGTGCCAGAAAACTGGAACAACTGGGGTCCTCAATGGCTGACAATTACTATTGTGGTCAGTCTCAGGGGGAGATGGGAGTGATGACAGCATGTCTGGAGTGGGGCCTTCACAAAAACAGTCAGTGCATGGGAAGGGAGGAGGGTTCAATCCAGCAGTCAGACCCCTAGCAAGGACAACTGGACAGAGAGGCTGGAGATGTCTTGTAGCCACCAACATTCTCCTGAGAGGAGGGGAGTGTCAGGGAGTCCTCTCCATTGGGGCACCTACATTAGAGAGAAGGGCCCAACGATCAGTTTGGAGACAGGGGTCCAACCAATGGGATTGGATGCGAGATGGGGAACTCGCTAGTTAGGACCTTGATATCACAATCAGCCATCACTGCAACGGGGATCACAGCTCAAATGACAGTATAGGGTCTGGGAAGGCCATACCAGAGGGCTTTTTGATATGAAGCCCTCAACCATCAGAGCCTGCACTCTCTTACTGGCCCAGCAGAAGGAGTTCTTGAAATGCTTCAAGCAAGATGCTATTGTCCATTGAGTCTGTCTGAGCAACAAGACACATCCAGTGGCCATTCCCCAGAAGTCCCAGTGAAAGGCTGTGGTGGTAACCTGTCTGTCTGAGGTAAAAGTAAAACTCACATTGTCCACAACAAGACAGAACAGGAGCGCCAGTTGGGCAGGTGTTGAATTTTGATGTTTGGCAGTGCAGCTGCCGCCATCGTTGTGGCAGGAAGGGAACGTGGGGACTGGTGGGAACCCTATTGACCACTGTCATGGCTGTGCCATGGCACTCCCATTCTGCTCCCCTGTGCTGACATATGTGCCCCTGCACCAGTGTTAGTGCTGCTTGTGCCTCTGCAAGTAGCATTTGTGCCTGCTCCAGGGTCACACTTACATAGCACTCTCCTTCCTCCCCATCCCCGGGATTGCGCTGTTAACTAGCAATATCCAGTTGTTGTTTACACACTGGCTCCCATCCATGAAAGCATCATCTGGAGAAAATATTCCTGTATTTCTTAATGATGGACTCTGTTGATTTTCCGAATAAAAGCTTCAAAGCGTTGCTCAATGAAGCCATGAACTCCAAGCCCCCAGCTACATCAAAGATTTTCCTTGAAACTGAAAGAAAAGAGTTTTATTATGCCTCTGGCTTAACGGGAAAAGCTTCGGGAATACCACAACTTGTAAACCAAATGAACAAGACATCATATGAACATTTCTGTTCAATCAACTTGCTGCTTTCCATATTGAGGACAGTCCTCATGTGGAAGTAGTTTCTGTAAACAAATACATGAAGCAGTGGCGTTCCTGCATAGGGACAGGGGGTACCCTATGTCCCCGGGTGCCCCCCATTTGGTCACGTGTGGGGGACGCCAACATTTCAGGGTCATTTGTGTGTTTTTATATTTTTAAGTGTTTTTTCACGTTCCGGCCTTTTTTAAGGCTAGCAGCACCAAATTTTCAGGGTACCATCCAGAGACTGTCCTGATGATACCACCCAAATTTGGTGATGTTTGGTTCAGGGGCAGCAAAGTTATGGACCCCCAAAGGGGGCACCCCCATCCCCATTGTTTTCAGTGGGAGCTAACCTGAATCTCCAACCCTCAAAAGTGATGCTGTTTCAGGGTGGGGGAGAATCCACCCACAAACAGCATCACTTTCAATTTTGTTTTAACCGGGGACCCCATATTCTCCCTTTAAGGTATATTTAAAAGAAGAATCTGAGCTCCCTAGTTTAAACACCATTGAAAGTGATGCTGTTTGGGGGTGGATTCCACTGGAGGTGTTTTGTGAGAGATGATGCTGACATTTGTTTGGTAAATGTTTTGCTGGGGGTGATTTGTGAGAGATTTACATGCTTAATACCCACTTCCACTGGCTTGGAGTTTATTTCTCAGGCTAACAACCTACCTCATAGGGTTGGTGTGAGGACAAAATTAGGAAAGAGAGTTGGTGGGGAGAGAGACATGTATGTTTTGCTGGAAGTGAGAGGTGTTTTGTGAGCTGGTGCAAAAAATCACTGTTTGGTCATGGTGGGGGGTGGCCCATATCGGCTTAAACTAAGGTTTTGTCCCCGGGTGCCAGTTTGCCTAGGTACGCCCCTGACATGAAGTGACATGAGATAGTGAGTTGAACAGTACATCCTTTGAAGAATGTCCAGGGATCCACCAGACCACGGCCACATAGCCCGGAAAACCCACCACAACCAATGTTCAGGTAGTTCACACTGCCTACCAGGCATCAAGGACATAAATAAGGGGGGAGGTTGCTGGGTTTAAATCCCACCCACATTACATGTCTGAAGCGCCGCCCCATTTGTGCTTTTTTTGTATTTTTAGTGGTTTTTTCAGTTTTTGGCCTGCAGGAGGCGCAGTTTTTAGGCTAGCTGGCAGCACCAAAATTTCAGGGAGTTTTTTGAGAGACTCCTGGTGATACCGGTACCACCAAACCTGGGAGTTATCATCAGGAGAGTCTCCTAAAGATACCCAGAAAGTTTGGTGCTGCTAGCTTAACAATTGCACCCCTGACAGCAGGGTCCCCCCCAAAATTCCCCCAGATTCTCCTTTTAAATCCACCCCCTTCGGCATGGATTTAAAGGGAGAATCTGAGGTCCCCAGTTTAAACATTGAAAGTGATGCTGTTTCAGGGTGGGGGACAATCCACCCCGAAACAGCATCACTTTCAATGTTGTTTTAACTTTTTTTAAGCCTTTAATGGCATACAGAACATACAATATAAATACAGTTAAAATTACTAGATAAAACTTCACACTGGATCATAAGTTCAGTTCGCAAACCTCAGCCAGAAACTTTGCTGTTGTTTTAACTGAGGACCCCAGATTCTCCCTTTAAGGTGGATTTAAAAAGGAGAATCTGGGCTCCCTAGTTTAAATACTATTGAAAGTGATGCTGTTTGGGGGTGGATTCCAGCATCACAGCGGCTGCCCATGGGGTGGGGGGCAAAACTCAGATTTTGCACTGGGCTCCATTTTCCCTAGCTACGCCTCTGCCTGTAGGGGAGGGCAGAAGGAACTGCTGGCTGCCAGCTGGGAGCCCAGCCAGTGGGGGAGGTCGGGGCAGGTAAGTCTGCCGTCCCTGGCCTCGGACAGCTGCTTTTATAAGTTTGGAGAGGTGTGGCCCTGGGCGGGTGAGAGAATGGCCCATCTCCCGAACCCACCCCATAAAAAATCTATGTCACTGCTAGGCATATAGTGATTTTAACACCATCACACTAAAAAACTGCACTGGGCTAGAAATGTGAAATTTCTGGAAATTTTGGAAAAAACATACTTTCCTGTCAAACCCAAACTTAAAAAAGTTTTAACAACATTAAATGCATCGTTTATAATTTGGTTAGCATATCAAAATATATTTGGCATATTTATAACATTTTAAGGTATATATTGTTTAGCACAAGCAATGTTGTAAGTGTAATCAATATCTGAGAGAGATGGAAACTGTCAAGAATGTCAAGAAATCTCATCTTTTTGAGTCTTAATTTTAGGTAGTGGGAAGGGGAACAAAAGGGAAGTGGCATCCATCATATATGTGGTTGACACGGATGTTATTAGCCCATCTTCCTTCATAATTTTCACTTCCTGCCAATTATTGCATTATCTTTTTGACTTATGGAAAGTTCAGATTCCATCTGAGCCTGGAGCTTGTTTCATAAACAGTTTTATTGTCTGCTGGGATTGCTTAGGTATAACTGAACTTTAAACCCATCAGTGTTTCTGACTAGATCCAAGTAACCTTGCTGATCACTGTGTCCAATAAACATCAACTAAATATATTGGTTATGTTACTATGACTGTCCAAGCATATGGTATCTAAACTGAATTAACTGAATGTAAATTTGTAATCTAGTTTTTTTAAGGTATGTCTTTGGGATTCAACCGCTCTTCCTAGTTCTGATGCCAGATGTGACCTCTGCTTGTGAGAAAACAAATATAAAGAATAATTATCTGTTTGTTCTACGCCATCACCTTGAAAAACTGGTAGGTTGACTGTTTTAATTTAAAAAAATATTTAAAGGGTGGTTTGTATGAGAAAATGAGCATTCTGAGCCTAAGCTGTGATGGTAGAAGCACGTCAGATTTCATCATGAAAATAAGGTGCAATATGTGTGATGCTAAGTCTATTTTATTTATAATATTTTATTTATAATATTTATAGATGTACCTTTCTTGCTTGGACTTAAGAGAGTGAGTCAATACAGTTAACAGGATGGCACATTCAATAAACAGTGTAATAGAATCCGAGTTGTAATACCATAATTTCTACATTAAAACAATCATAAAAACACAACCCAAATATAAATCTTAAAATTCAAATTAACTAAAACTAAAATGGTACCCTACAAATGATTCCCTTGTCATGCCAGATTGTGCCAGATGGGGAGCAGCAAAGAAAGGAAAGGAGAGCCAAGAGAATGAAAGCCAGCTGCTGTAAAACCATCACTGCCCCCAACCATAGGTGTGGCAAAACATCTCTGTCATACAGGGCCTGCAGAACTCCAGGTTCTTGCAAGGCCTGGGCCTCGTTTAACAGAGAGTTCCACCAAGGGCCACAGCCAAAAAATCCCTGGCCCTGATCGAGAACAGCCAGATATTTCTTGGGCCAGAGACCACAAGGAAGTTATCAGCTGAGAGGTGTAGTGGGAGAGACAGTCCCATAGGTATGACAGTCAGTACCAAAACATTGAACCTGATTCAGTACTAAATCTGGAACCATTGCAGCTGGCAGAGCACTGGTTGTAAATGCATTCTCCAAGGGCTTTACATTAAAGATTGAAGAGAATGTGGGATAGGATTGCACTCTGTGGGACCACAAAGGATTAGCCTCACACTGATGATAATTGATCTCCAATGGCAATTCTTTGGGTCCAGTCTGTGAAGAATGATTTAAACCAATTCAACACACAACCCCTGATACCCAATTCTGCCTCAGCAAGTTGACATAGTCCATTGCATCAAAGGCAGCAAATAAACTCAGTAGGAGCAACAAGGAGGTCTGACCTTAGCCTACATTTAGATGGAGGTCATCAACTAAAAGAGCTCTCCATTCCATAACTCCCTCTGAAACCAGGTTGGAAGGGGCCTAGAGCAGATGAGTTATCCAAGAAGACATTTGGTCTACAGCTCTCTCAATCACTTTGCCTAGGCAGGGCAGATTAGGCACAGGGCAATAATAGGCTACATTGTTATTTCTGTTGGGATTTTTTAAAGTGGAAAGTGCCATCAAGTCACAGCTGACTTTTGACAACCCCATAGGGTTTCCAAGGCAAGAGAGCTTTGTGTTGTAGCCACATTGACTCTAGTTTTGAGTAGGTAGTGGTCAGACCATGGTTCAGTGCGAATCTCAGCCCTGAAATCAGACCTGCCCTCAAAGATTTGATCCAGTGTTTATTTCAGTTGAACATTTTATTTTAAAGTCTATATTTTTGAACATTTTAGAGACTGAGCAAGTGTTTTTAGCTATAATTTGGGCTGCCTGGAGGCCTCTACACATCCATTTTTTTATTTAATGGAATTAGCTGGCCTTCCAGTGGTGCTGACAGCACACAAATGAAATTTAATTACAAAACTTATTTTTTTACTGTGAGAACTCTAATTCGTATTTGTATTATATGTTTTGACCAGTGGTGTACTGCTATTGGGGACATGGGGTATCCCATGGGGTATCCCATGTCCCTGGGCGCATGCCGTTTCGTCAAGTGGGGTGGAGCCGGGTGCCAGCCAAGGATCTGATGGTAGTAGAGCAAGTGGAGTATATAAGTGGAGTATGTGTGTGTGTGTAGACACACACACACACACAAACACACACACTCCACTTACTTTACTACCATCAGATCCTCTGAAGATGCCAGCCGCAGATGCAGGCGAAACGTCAGGAGAGAATGCTGCTAGAACACGGCCATACAGCCCGGAAACTACACAGCACCACAGATGCTATATTTTCACTCCTGGCTGTAAAACTATGCCTATCCAGCGAAATAGGGTTTTCCCCACACTTGGATGTTGATGCATTCCTAGTAAATCTTCCTAAATGTCATGACAGTATGGACACACCAAGTCATTGACTGTTCATACATTAATGTATGTATTACAGAATATAGAAACATTTGAACTTAATGGTATTGTTCCTTACACTGTAATTTATTATAGGTAAATGTATCTGAACAACTTGATGGTGAATGTAGACAGAATAACACTGAAGAATTAAACTGCACTTCTCTCAAGGTAATAGGTTTATTCTGTTTTGCATGTGTGTTTTTGTGGAGAGAACAGTACCTGGTGGGATGTCATAACAGTGGGATATGGTCTTTGTCCATTTTTCCCCCTTTGCTATGTCTTTTCTCAGCCCAGAACAACTAGACATTGGGCCTAAGAAATCGGTTTGGAAGTGGGATATAGGAAGAATTGGGATGGAAAATGTTGCCTGTACATGAAGGTGAAGCTGAGTATGTGAAACTGAGTCAGTCTCACATGTGTGAATATTTGCATGAGCTATATATGGATTGCCAGTAGTAGCTTCTGAGCCAGATATGTCAATTAGAGCAACTTTAACTAGATGAAAATGACCATAGCAAATTTTCATACAGTTGCAATGAAAAATTTCCCACTACTAAAGTTGTTTTCAAAAGCCGTGTGAGATGGAGCTATCTAGCATGTTAACACCTCTGAATTTCTTGTGCAAATGCCCCAGAAATAGTTGCGGAGTGCCAAGGGGGCAGGGGGGCATGTGATGCACTGGGCACTTGCCGGTGCGGGGACAAGGCACATGTGTTCTGGGGCGTGGCAGGGGCGCACGCATGTCCCGGGCGACGTTACCCCTCACTCCCCCGCCCAGAAACCTACGTTTTCTAGCTTTGCTACAGTATTTATTACTAACTGTTTTATGAGAAAATATGTCTGGATTCCACAACATTCTCTTTAAAATGGAGTAGCCCGTAAACACACAGAAATGCATATTATGATATTGTGCATAGACATGTGATATGAAAAAAATGAATATTTGTTTGTTTTACTTATTCTTACAGTCTGTATGTATGAAGTTCACATTTATTCTACACACTGACACCATACAGTTATTAAAGGTGTTCTGTATGGCTACAATAAAGATGCCAGCTCCTGCTCACCGTATTACAAATGTTATAGTTCTCTGTGAACAATCAGGGCTAAAGAACAGACTCCTGTCCATCCCTCACCAATTTTCTGGATTGACTGCGGGAGAGGCCCTGCATTTTTCTGGTGTCAGCATCACCGGCATCTATAGATTATCTGTGGTATCAGTCTAAATTATGTTGCAACTTGGAGGTTCTAATTTAAATGGAAATGTATGCTAGTATCTACTCTTAATAATGGAAGAAGACTTCTGTAAAAGGAAGGAAAGAGCAGTGCTTCTGCCTTCCCTTTTTATAAAAAGGTTATGGTACAGGGTAGTAATGGGGAGTCCTTGGCCTGCTCAATAGAGACTCACAAAAAATGCCAGATATGGGAAGATGGTTGTCATGTTCACCTGGGCAAGTTCAGTGGAAGTGTCAATCTGGTTGTCAAATCTGACAAGGTGTTTCTTTGTATTTACTTTCCAGATGTTTGATTTCATAGATCTAGTAACAATGTAGAGTATTGAACAGAACATTGGGAACCTGAGTTCAAATCACCAGTCAACCACAGGGTGATTTCAGCAGTCACTCTCTCTCAGCCAAGCCTACCTCATAGGGTTATTATGAAAAAAAAAGAAGGGGCAGGGAGAGCCATGTATACTGCTATAAGTTTCTTTAGGGAAGGAGGGGATAAGACTGTAGATCGATTGTTGCCATAGAGGGCTCTTCTGTGCAAACTGAGGGGTGATTTTAGGAATCTCACAGTGACATGAAGGTGATTTCTGTTCCTTGCTTAATAGGCACGTGTCAGTTATGAATCACATTTCAGACTGAATATTCACTAGGGAATTTCTGATGCAAAAGAGGGCTTTGGGTGCATGGGCGGAGCCAGGTTGTAAATGTAAGGGCACATAAACAAAATGTAAGAGCACATAAACAAAGGCTTTATGACCCAGGGACAGAGCGAGGGGGAACTGCGCCCCTGCTGCAGCGCCACCTGCCTCGAAACGCCCCCACCCAGGCGTGTGCCAGGGTGTCATGCCCCCCCCCCCGTCCCATGGGCACTACGCCACTGTGCATACGAAATAAGCAGCATGGGCCAGAGCCTGAACAGGAAAATCCAGGCCCCTGAAAGTACGGGGGGAAGGAATTTTGAAAAAGTGCCACATTAAAAAATGTTCTCAAGGGGAGCAACTGCACCCCCATTAGCTATACTACTGTTTAGGGGCAAAATACTCACCAAATTTCTCCAAATATTGGTAAATGCAGCATGACTTTGGCTAAATGTAAGAGCTGCAAAGAGACTGTTAGAACCCCACTACCCACAAAATGATAGTGTTACTACTGCCAAGATAATTGTGACAGAAGCAACTTTTAATTCTGTTTTTAAACCTCCAAAATGGGTACACAGTTCACAGTGTGTAAGCGGGGTTTTTTTTGGGGGGGGGGAGCAGAGTAAAATGTGTCCCTCGAATTCAGCTCAGGATAAAATGTGTATGTATATTATACCTATTCATAACATATTGTGGTTTGTGTGAAGAGATGTGATACTAAAAGCAGTTATTTGAAGGTGTATTTCTTAGTCCGATCTATACTCAGTTTATTTTTATGTTATAAACTGAGCAAGGCTTCTCACAATTATTAGGAAACTGCTAGTTATATAATGTTTAAACATATTATGCTCAAGTAGCCTAGATCAGTGGGAAAAGCCTCAGAACCACGATGCCAGGACTAAGTTTGCATATCCACATCTGCGTAGATGAGGAAGTCTACTTTATCATTTAAATTTTTATACTAGTGAAGTTGTTGAAGGCATAGGCCACGAAACTGGAAAGATTTGCAATAGTTCAGATTTCCAGTGTTTCAAATTAGAAAGTGAAATACAGTGGACTGGGGATCATAGTTCAGGTTAGTAGTTCCTGTCTCTTTTCCCACAAATATTGAATTCTCAAAAGTAGATAGAGAAATGATAACTAAACACCTTTTGTTGCCTTTATGGTGACCATTCTGAAGAATTAGTCTGTAAGATTATCACTGTATAAATTCTAACTGCACTCCAATGTTTCTTCACAGAAAATATACCGTATGGCATGCCCGCTCAATAGACTATCCAACTGTGTCAACAGTACTGATTTAAAGAACAGCATGAACAGTGTTTATGACCAAACACTTGGCTTGATAAAGGTATTGTACAACTGCACTTCATCTCAGTTTTTTAAAAAATGGGGTATACCTTATAATATCCCAAATAGGTCTGGTCTGTACAGCAACAAATATGTACATGAAGGGCAAACCATAAGTTTCCTAATGTTTAGCCATGGGACTCTATTTTAATGGAAAACCAGTTATTACTTTTATAGCATATTTTAGCTAGGTCATCAATTTTGTCTTATTTTTGCAAGAACCATGGAAAATATATACTGAAAATTAATGCTAGAGCTTTGTGACTTGTTAGAACCTAGAACTCTTACATTTTAAAATATTATTTCCTTTACTTCCTAGTTAGTTTCCATGTAATACCATATTTTAAAATCCACTGAAATATTATATTTCCGTGGTGGCGAACCTTTGGCACTCCAGATGTTATGGACTACAATTCCCATCAGCCCGCCAGCATGGCCAATTAATAACAATTCCCATCAGCCCGCCAGCATGGCCAATTAATAACACAAAGTTATTAAAAATAACTGTCTTGCCTTCATTTGTTCCTATCACCCCCACATCACCACTTTGTATTTGTATATATCTAGTACAGTGTGTCTGTTTATATATTATGTGAAATTTAAACAGTAGTTAGCACAGTGTCTGAACATAGGATACTCCACTAACTTATGGTTAATTGAAACCTTGGTCTCACATCCTGACTTTCTCTGCAGTGCTGCCCTTACCTGAGTTCAGGTCAGGATACCAGACAACTCTGCAGTGGAGCAAAGGCAATGAAGCCACATTTCTCAAGACATGCCATTATTTAAATGACATTTCTTGAAATGAGGATTCAGTTGTCAGATTAATAATTATCAGTAAATCATGGTTTCACATTGTCTGAACCCTGCAAGTGTCTAGTATGGCCCTGACACTGTTAACTGAATTACACATTCTATGAACCATTCACTGTTTAAAAACCAACTTTATTTTGTTTTAATATAGCCATGCCTCACGGACAAACAAAAAAAATGTCATCAAGGGACAGACGCTTGCCAAAGATCAAATTCTGCAGTCTTATGTCGTATAAAGAAAAGCATATCCAAGTATAAGTTATGCTGGATGCAGTTTTTAAAATCTTAAATGCAATGTTATGAATTATAAAAATGTTTTCCATGGACTGTTTTTCTAATAACTTTGCACTGTTGGTACCTCTTTTCTATGCTCACTCAAGTATTCTTTGCCAAAGTCCTCACACGACACTGGTTCACAGTGGCTCATTCCGCACATGCAGAATAATGCACTTTCAAACTGCTTTCAGTGCTCTTTGAAGCTGTGCGGAATAGCAAAATCCACTTGCAAACAGTTGTGAAAGTGGCTTGAAAACACATTATTTTGCGTGTGCAGAAGGGGCCAGTGTTTCTGGAGATAAGAATCCCTCAGTGTTTTGAGGAAACTCTCAACACTAACAGAAGCAAACAAATGCTACTGATAACTATTCATTCTTTGTTTCCCTAAGAGTTTTATTTCCATTTTGATACATTTATATATATTACATATTTTTAATTCAAAGAACAGCCAAGCACTTTAAAAAATGCAAAGAAAGGAACTTGCCAAGTCCGTGTGGCTTATGTCATGGTTGCAGAGATTTTTTTTCTAATGATGGGTGTAATTGCTTTTATAGCTAATGCATAAGACAGGCTAGAAGAGGGAAAATGTTTATTTATAAAACAAGGTTGGATTATCTAGTTTAAGGAATGTTATAATGGAGGCAGCTGAGGTTATGTGTAGTAAGAACTGTGTATGAAAGTCAAGAAAGTTCTTCCAGGGATGCTTAAGGGTTGCTCAAATTTAGGGTTGACTTCTCTGAAGCAATTCATTTAATACAATAACTTAACATTAAGAATTTTTTATAAAATAATATATTTGTACTTTATAGCTATGAAGTTTGTATTTAACAAGTACTGTTATCACTGTAACTCGATTTTTTACACAATTCTTATTCCTTTAATGTTAATACATCCATAATTATGTATTCTACACAATGTTTTTAGAAGCATTTTAGTTCTACTGTATTAGAATATTTGCATCTGAAAAAAAGTGGGGAAGGAAAATAATACCAATTCTATGAAGGTGTTATACCGTCTTATTTCCAGAGTTTAAGGAAAGTCAGTGTCCATTTATCATGTTAAGAAAATACTATTAACATTTACAGTTCTAACTATTGTATTAGTGTCATAAGGATTCAGCACTAGTTTGCTGGTACTTATCTAATCCTAACTGTACCAAGGCATTCAGCAGATGTGAGAACCAATTATATAATTATGGCAACATCCTGGAACATAAACTGAAGGGCCCAATCACATACCACTAAGACATAAAAATGGAGCTGTACGCCATAATTGCTTTATTTTAACAAAACCTAGATAACATACAATTAGCATTTACAGATTGCTTTTGCAGGAAACATTTACAAAAGTTTAAACATACCTGGAACAAGCTCACATAAGTAATAGAAGTTAGACACTTCCTAGTTAAAAGAAAATTCCAGGATCTGATACATTAAAGAGATAAGTCAGGCAGATGCAATATGGAAGTTGTGTTCTTAAACAGGCATAATATGTTAAAGCATCTGTGGGAACAGAACAAAAATAAAAGGGATCTCTGGTGATTAGTGATATCTTCAAATAGCTGACACCCAAGCAAACTAGAGTCCATACAAAATCTTGATGGATCCCACAAGATCTGTACTCAGAACTTCCTAGTTATGAACCACAAAGTATTAGTCCATTTTATGCAACACAAATCATACAGCAGTCTACCAAAGATCAAGTGCTGTGTTTCCTCCATTAACTTTGAATGGAAAGCAGCTACACATACATTAACCTGACATAAAATATCTGGGCTCTGAGGGGTGAAAGAAAGCCCTCCACATACCACTTTGTATTCTGGGTTACACTTTTCATAACATCGACATTTAATTTCCGTGACTAAAAGGAACATGAAGCAACCCTGAGTAAAATCTTAAGTATACTAAACTCATGTCCTATGAACATCTTTGTTAAAGTTTGATTCAACAACTTGGCAATCACAGTGTTTGTGTATTTAAAAAGGAAAATTAGTTAGTGGCTTGTAATGGAGATGATATTAAAACAGCAACATTTGCTTGTAAACGAGCTCTTACCGGCTAATCAAAAATTCATATGACAGCTTTACGGTTGAGATTTGCAAAAAAAAAAACACCCCATATTAAGGAATATGGAATGAAAGCAGTGCCCATTTCTTTTGAATATCGTGAGAAGCACAAATACGACCCAGGAATTTACATCTCTCGTCAGGTGTAAGCTGAAATCCCAAGAGCACTACTTGTAAGCAGAAAGTACTTTTGTGTGCAAAGAGAAAGGACTGCCATCTTGTCCTATTAAGCTGCCACTCTTATTAGTGGCAACAACCACAGAAGTATCAACATGCTAACCTTCATGGATGGCCATTCATTAATGCTGAGAAGCTATCACAAAAAAGCAGACACCTCCCTGTGCAGGAACAAAGTATGTAGCCATTTGGATCCTTCCTTAACTAATAATAAAGTTATCCAGCAGTGAGCTTTTTATTACAAAAGGCAGCAGCTCTGTCAGATTTAAATAGAGGGGGGAAATTCTGTATCATAGAAACACTGAAATAGTTAATGTTTCCATAACTGACCTTGCAAACTGTGAACACTATGATGAACGAATGCAACGTTTTCTGGTGGTTTGGAGATAAGGCTTCCATTAGCAATCAACCCCCATTTTCATTGTAACACAGTAGAGCTTGCCCATAGGAATTTTAAATTTCTGTCATCTAAGCAAGCGCATAATCATCCCATGTCAAATCTTAAGACCTCAAATTCCAAATTATGCAATAATATTTATTAATAAACTCAATCTTAATAAGCTCAGGTATAGCCAATGCACAACACAATACAGTGAGCACTATGAATTGTGCCACTGATAAAAGTCTACATGAAATATAGTTCTCATCCTCTCAAAATCAGAAATATAAGAATTTATCAGCGTGGATAGTATGCAAAGAACTGGGTCATCATCCACAAATTATATCTGAAAGAGTGTCAGTTATTAAATATATTTATTTTAGAGACACTAGTGACATTAACAATATAGCATTCTGGGTGCAATTTTTATTCAATTCAGAACAGTAGTTGAAATGGCTATTTTTAATCTACAAGTCTGAAGGGCTTCCAGTAAAGTAACTTTACAGCATGTAGTATCTACATAGCAGCCCTTCACAGCAACAGAAAGTATTCTGAATTAAACTTTGCTTAAAAATTCCTGTAAAACAGTAAAATGTCGCATATTTCTGAACTACATTATCTTTATTGCAAATAGATAATATTTGCTCAGGAGTGAATGCTGCTTACTTTACAATATGTATAGGTTAACATACAACCATTGTTTTTTCACATGAGTAAAACTCATTGTTACACACAGAACCCACAAAAGCTCCCATAGAGCTTTTACAATGAAGATCTAGAACATGTGGAAGGACTGTATGAAAAAGAGTTGCAGGATAATGCAAGCAATACAGAACTGTGAGAAATGAACAAAATACTATACATTTGGTCTGTCATTCCCAGAACTGGTTTAAGTTCTATCATATCTAGCACTGTAACACATTGCAATTAAAACTTACCTACTACATACTATAATTTTCTAGAACTAAAACCAGGTCATCATCACAATCGGGGCACTTTTAGAAAAACCTATGAAATCCACAAATACAATTTCATATCAATGAACTGGTTAATTTGAGGGACCTGTCATTTACCAGCAACCACCTCTCTGGAAAGCAGGGGAAGAAAAGAACATTGATCTACTAAATGCATACCAAGTATATTTGCAGTTACTGTTAACCACAGTGTATTTGTAATGGGTTTTCAAAAAAAATTAAGATTACATTAATAATAATACAGTGGCTGACCAAAATGACCCTATGAAAGCTGAAATAATTGGTAACCTTGACAACAGACAGGAGGTAAGAAATTGAAACAAATTATAAAAATCATTTTGAGAATGGCACCATTAAGATTTTCATAACTTGAATTATTAAAAGAAAATATGGATAACGGTTTCGGGCTTCAGTGGACCACTCTACTAATTTGAAGGCAAGTGAATTTTGGCTTGACCAAAACATGCTGTAACCAAAATAGATTTTAAAACTCACCTGTGCTATAACCAGTGCAAACAAGTGTGATTTCTACTACTGCATATTCACACTGTTTAAAATGACAACAGGACTCTCTTTAAGATTTTTTAAAGAAAATAGTTCAGAATACACTGAACAAACTATTTAGCCTATGTTCATGATGGGGGCGGGGGCAAAGGAAGGATCATAATGGGAAAGAAGAACATTATAGAGAAAGGCAGATAGTGAACAAAATGCACTAAATTCTTGCACATATTCAATTCAGTTCCTTGAAGCAGCAGTGGGTTGGTGGATTGGTCTCACAGATGCCTGAAGGAAGGTGAGTTACTCTGAAAACTATAAATGAATCTAAAAGAAAAGTGGTTCATTTTTTAAGAAATGAATTAAGAAAGGAAAAATATTTCAATTATACACAAAGGCTTTTGCATGCAGACCCAGGAAAAATGGAAGTCAGAAGAACAATTGTTAAAATATTTAGAATAAACTACTCCAACAAGTAATGTACTGACAACATTTTAGCATAAGGAATTCTTTATTTAACAGTTTCTTTAGATAAAGTTATTTAGGGCTAGTACTCCATGGGTGTGAAAAGAAAATTATGTATGGGTATAACATGTAACAGGATTACAAAAGAGCTACTACTTCTTAATATTTTTCTCCATTAAAGGAATTTCCACTAGTGTCTCAGGAGTATCTCCTTGAACGGCACAATTTCAGGTACTTATCATTTATATACAGTATATTTAGATCTATTTATATATAAATTAACTCTGCAATGAAAAAGACAAGCTCTTGGAAAATGCTTCAGCATGAGTTCTGGTGAGAAGGTATACATTTCTGTGCAGCCACAGCAATGAAAGAGCTGGGTATCTTTTTGTTTTGAACATGTTCACAAAACCATTCGGCGAACTCCACATTCGCAGCAGAATTTCGCAGATTCAACTGGGTATTTGGCTCCACATTCATGACAGAATTTTGGTAACTGTGCAGGTGAATTTCCCTCACTGCTTTTAGAGCTTCCTCCATTGACAGAAGATGAACAGTCTCCACTTTCGTATCCAGTCCTTCATCAAGCATTAAAAATTCAAAATGAACCATATTACAAGCTTTTTCTAAAAATGTATGAATAGTTTAAAACAGTTAACAATGTAGACTAATTTTTCTTCACAAACTAGGTTTTCAACAACAATTATTCTAAAAATATTTTCTCCTTACATAAACTGAAAACATACAAGGTAACAATAACTAACACACAATGTACACATTAGAGAGTATAAAGCCAACAAACTAAAGTGGGGTTTCCATCTTTTTATCTGTTCTACCAGAAGTGAATATGGTTACAGCCAAATTAGCAGACACTATTCCCAAACCAAACAGGATGAAATTGGGCAGCCCCATCCATGAGGTGGCGCTGGGTCACGACACCACAGCTGCAACACCCCGCTGTCCACAGAGACTTCCTGGCAGCATAGAGTAAAGGCTTCCCTGGCGCTCAGCAGACTCTATGGGGCTTTTCATACTTAAGCCACTGTTTTCAGGCTTAAGTTACCAGCATACAGTGGCAAACAGCCTGGAGGGAGCTGACTAAATTTGGTCCCGCAGGAGGTGCAGGAATGTTGAGGCGTGGGAATGTTGCTGCAGCATCCTGTGCTGCATTCTTGCCGGGGGGGGGGGTGGAGGTGGCCACCACCATACACCAGTGGGAGCACCCCTCTGCTGGAGTAAGTGCCTGGGAGAGGGAATCCACCATAACAACCACCGTGCCGCTCCCAAGAGCAGAGTTAAGCACCCCCCTTTGGAATGGGGCTGCAAGACTTTGCAAGTCACCTGAGAATTAGATTGCAAATGAATATGTAGGAGAAAGGGACATGATGGCGATTACAAAATCAAAGCCAGAAAATACTATCTGACCGCTATATTCACCTAATCAGAATAGGATTCCCATTTCATCAGATAGTGGACCTAGGCAGCTTGTTGTAAAAAGACAACAAATGTTGTTTCTACATTAAAGAGGCAAGATGGGAAAAGGATCCTTCTTCCCCTTCCTGCTTTTCCTTTCACCCTTTTTGGGAAAGGAAGAAATCCTTGTTTATCTAGTGAAGCGCCCTCTCTGTCTATGCAGCCCACACACAGAGACAGGTACATATGTGCCTGATCTAAGATTAATGAAGGCTATAACAAAATGAGTACAGTCCCCCCCAAAACATAGAAATAGGGAAATAAGGTAGGTAAATTGAGATCTTAACTCAAATTGATATTTTGTAGAGGGAAAACTTGGATAATTGTTTTCTTTTAATACAGTGAGTTCTTTCACTCAGCACTTACCTGCAATATCATCCTTTTACCCAGCTCCATTAAGTTCAACCTTATAAATGTCCAAGTTACGAACAACCCAACCCATACTTACAAATGCAGCAGAGACTAGGAAGTCAGCTAGAAGGCAATGCCCAGTTTCCTCCATGTCATTTGGGGAATCGGTCAATTGGTAAGGAGGAACATGGAAACACCTCTTTTCTCTCCATCTACTCTTTGGACTCCCATCGGGTGATGTGCAGGGTATTTCCCAGGAATGTCTGGGACTCCCAATCTGCCCCCTTTTAAATGTTTCCTCCCTCCCCCACCATTAGCTGCTTTTGAAAGAATCCCAAAAGTAGAAAACTTTTGTTTGGACATACGAGTTAAATAAATCTGTGCCTCCTTCTCTTTTCCCAAAGGGTGATATTAAGATGTTTTCAGTTTGTAACTAAACATATTTCCTGTAAGCAAGCCAGCACTAGAATTCAAGGACCATATTTTTAAAAATCTTACTCAACTTTTTTCTTTATCTTGTATAATTACTGCAGTCTATTATAACAGTATGTTTTTTCTGTTTCCCATTATAAGTATGCAGCATTTTAGCTGCATTATGGTTAAACAGGCTTCTCTAGGCTAGTGTGGGAACCTAAGCAAAGTAAAACCACAATCTATAGCATGGCATTTACATGGAAATATGTTCTAAGTTCCAAACATCCACTTTGCAAACAAACTTTTGAAACACAACCTGTTCAAAGCAGGGGAATTCCTGTACCCTGCCAAACATTGCAGAAATTTGTCAAACTCCACCCTAATCATCCAGTTTAAACATTCATATTTCCCCCAAACCCAGCAACTTTTTAAAATGGAATTATAAATATAGTTATCCACCTGTTATAGTTGCTTTCAGTACCATAGGCTTTTCTCTTGTTTGCCATCATGCCCATGCCAGTGTTCCGTGCCATACCAGTAGGTACTCCTGTCCGTGATTTCATGGAGCCTCTACAAAATAGTATTAATTTACTAAATTAGAAGGAACAAATGCAAACCAAAAAAGATTAGCAGGAGGCATATTGTTTCCTCCTCTTCAGCCAAACCCTTTTCTAGTGTCCTCCTCTCTTTCCCACTCAACAGCCAAACTACAGCCAAACTACTCAACAGCTAAACTACCCTTTGTCTTCAAGTTGCCTTCTCCTACTTCCCAGAATTTCTGCCTAAGCAGACTATGGCCCAGTTATGTAGTCACCCACTTGCATGGTAGGGAACCCTTATGGATTTGTGGTGTAGTCCTCAATTTCTGCTCTATCCCCCTCCAAAGTTATTTTATCTCTCCCTCAGACTCGCAAACCCCATATTCTCTCCCCTTACTCTGCCTCATTTTCTCATCAGCCATTCACCTATCTTCTCTTTAACTGCCTCTCAACTTTAGCTATATTTGCTTATTTCATTTTTACCCCATCTTTCTAACTGCTATACCATGCTGGTTTTTACAAGGTGGCTGCTGTTGAACAGTAGCAAGCATCCAGACCTAGTTCAGTCATGCAACTTAGAAATTGTTATCAGGAGTAGGTTTGCCAACCTCTAGCTGAAGATCTCCCAAAATTCCAACTGAAATCCAGACAACAGAGATCTGCCCCTCTCAAGAAAATGACTGCTTTAGAAGGTGGACTCCATTACATTCTATTCTGCTGTGGTCTCGCTCCTCCTCAAACGCTAGTCAGGTCTGAACCAAATGAATCATCCCTCTAAGGCCAAAATAGGACTGGAAATGACCCTGCCTCCTTCCCCTGCCTTTTATTCACAGAAACCCAGCCTGGAATACTGTAGCTGTCCAGCAACAACCACAGAGGGAATTCATTGCTTAAAGTTACAGGTGCCCCTTTTATAATTTTGTGGGGGGGGAGGGTTAACCCCATAATGTTATCGCTGTTTTAAAGGTTTTTAATACTTTATTTATACTTATATTTCTATGTTGTACACTGCCCAGAGCCCCTTGGGGATGGGGCGGTATAAAAGTTTAAACAATAAATAAATAAATAAATAAATAAAATTTTGGTTTTTTTAAAGATTTCACATTTTTCTGGAAATCTAGAGCCCTTTTCAGGTTTCCAGTAAGATCTGTCTTGCTCATTCACAGTTCCAAACACTTGATTTAAGTATATTCAGATATGGCTGACCATTATTACTGTATAGATCAGGGGTAGGGAACCTTTAACACTCAAAGAGCCATTTGGATCCGTTTTCCATGGGAAAAGAAAACACTTGAGCCGCAAATAATTTTTGACATTTAAAATAATGATAACACTGTATATATTGGGGGTTTTTTTACCTTTTACTCTGCTCATTCTGAGAAGCGCATGGATGTGTCCGCCCTGCTGCCTGCAGGGCGGGCAAGGATGGGGCCAGCGGTTCGGCCTCGCCGGCCGCCGGGAAAGCGCCCGCCCCGCTCCAATGGGGCAGGCGAGAGGGGAAGCCCACCGTGGCCCAGCAGGCTGCGGGCAGTTGGTGCACCTGCCCTGCTGCCTGCAGGGCGGGCAAGGATTGGGCCAGTGGTTCGGCTCATGGAGCCGCAGTGCAAGGGCAGAAGAGCCGCATGTGGCTCTCGAGCCGCAGGTTCCCTACCCTTGGTATAGATGATTCAAATGAAACAATCCAAAGGCTGTGTTCCAGTCCAGTTTCTGCATACAGAACCTATGGTGTGTGTGCAGTGAGATTATTTTTGGACCCCGCCCGCCCAAAAGAAAACACTGAAAAAACTCCATAATGGTATTCAGGAATCCCCAGAATTTTTGGTCCTAGTATACCCAAATCTGACATTGAGATTACTTGTCCATTTAATTCTTGGCAGTGGATCCCTGACAGGGTGGACAGGAGGATATTGATTCTGCAGTATTATCCCAAGATAAAATTATTTGTAATGACAGATGATTGCTGTCAGTCCTTACACCAATGAAACAAAAAGGGCTAACCCTGCTCAATACTGCCCTTTATGGGCTGACTTCGTGGTTAGGAGACAAAAGTCTGATATCTGCTGAGGTGGATATGCTTCTGAGGCCAAGTTTCTTGAAGGAAAACAATATCAAATTCTTGATAAATCTGATCAGATCATAATCAGTCACCTTTTCTGGGCCACCCTGCAATATTCCATGATAGCATTTTCAGTACTGAGGTTGGGACATTCTATTATATTCAATTTATCTAAAGTTCTCTTGCAGTCCAGAAAGATACAGTCATTGGTTCTTTTTTCTACAACCTGTGTAAGATCAAAATTGGGTGTTGTTGATACTATAAGAGATGGGTATGATCATGAAATTGGGAAAATACTGATTGTTAGAGACTGAAGATTCTGTTGTAGGTCTCTCATGTTATTTGAAGTTTTGGATAAAATGAGTTTTTCTGCTAATCAGCAGCAACAATTCAGTTTTGTCATCAAAGAAGGAATCATATTCCTCTGGCCATTCAAGTTTTCAATAGTAAAGAGGAAGCCCAACTGCTCTTCGGGATACCAGTATGGATCAAGGCATTTAACAATAACATTGAAAGCATACAACTGTCTTTTCTGAGAAAAACTGTGGGGGTTCCTACATGCATACGATATGCCATGTTGTGAATGGAAATGGGCCAGCATCTTTTAAAGACCAAAGCACAAATACAAATGGTCAAATACTGACTGTATCTTCACTATTAATTCACTTCATTCAGCTTAGCCTTTTGTTTACTCCAAGATACAACCCATTTCCAATGAACCAAGATACGACCCAATTCCAATGGACCAAGTTGATTGTTAAGAAGATAAAGTTCATCGGTATTGATATTGAATCGCTGTACATATTGGAGGAAAACCAAACCTAAGGCACGACTAAGAGATGTTTGCTGGATATAGTAGAATTACAGAAGCTAGAATCACTGGCATCAGGCATACTGTCCCCTGGTTGCTGGGCATTTTGCCATCAGCAGCCTTAATAATTTCATTTCCTCACAATAGTGACATGCTTTTTCATTAGCCAGAACAAACATATTACCTTCTGCTCTCCTCAAGGGAAGATTTAACAAAATCCCACTTAAAGACAGCCTCTATCCTTGTTCCTTGAAGGAGATAGAAGCTATTCAGCAGATGCTTTTGCACTGATGCTTTTATGCAAACATTTGGAAAACTAATTCATACTCTGATACTCACATAGCACTTCATCTGATGAGAGAATTGTGATCTATCTACTAGCCGATTGTAACCCAATTGTTGCTAATATAATAACTAAATGTCTTGCCTTAGCTATAAGATTAAGAAAACAGTGTTAATTAAGCTGAATTTAAATTTTTGTATTTAACTTTTTTATGCCAATAAAGGTAATGGTTATGATACCCAAATCTGATTTTTTTCTGCATACCCTACCCTGAACAAAGATGCTTATATGTTGTTTTTTCTTCAAATGAAGTGTTACATCTGGGATAAACTGGTCCTCCAAAAACAGCCTTACCAGCTGATGCAGTGACACTATACAGACTAGCAAGGGTGGAATTCTGCTTGCAAAATCCACCTATCAAGACAGAGAGTTATTGCTTGCAATTCTGAACAGGGAAGAGGACATGAGTGTAAATGCATGTGGGCTGCTCTTGAAGCACAAATTAGAAAACAACTTTCTTTTTCAATGGTACTGCTTGCATACATAAAGTAATATATACTCATAAACTGTAGCCTTCTCTAAAACAGAAAGTATCACACTCATTTTCAATAACACAAGCAACCTTTTAGTACCATCTCTGGCAAAATACTCCAGGTAAGATAGCCCAAAACTTTCATCCATGTTTTCAAACAGCAATTCTGTGTGATACACCTCTGAAGATGCCAGCCACTGATGCAGGCAAAACGTTAGGAACAAGATCTACCAGACCAGAGCCAAACAGCCCAGAAAGCCCAAAACAACCAAACTTTTTAAAGTCACAGAGGCTAGCTAATTGGTTCCTGTGTAAAGTTAAACATTGCCACCTAGCGGGCAAACTGAAAGATATTCTAACTTAAAAAATACTATTTTAGCAGTTAATTCTGACTACCCATAGCAAGATTTTCCAATTGACATGGAGAACTAACAGAGCCATAGCAATATTTTGAATATTTTTAATTTTTATTCAAATACCAAAGGAACTCAGACCTGCTTAACTTCAAAAAGGATGCTACATTGTACCCTCTAACTACCCTGGGACGAAATCAATAGCTGTTAGACTTTTGAGAAGCATGAGATGATGTATTTTTATCACTCTCCTATACAACATCACCAGAAAAAAATCTATTCTGGATCTCAATCCACTGGAATTGCACAAAATGAAAGGGATGGCTGTCTGTCATTTGTACCACTTTTATGAAGCGCTAGGCTAGTGGACAGTAACATTTGAGAAGCAACAACTACAAATAATAATTGTGATTCCTACGTTTAGACCACCGTCATAAGTATTATTATTTAAAACTTCTAGTGAAACATTTGTGCTAATTAAAGCCCCACTGAAAGACACAGACAAAAACAGACGGTTAAAACCTTTACTAAATAAAACTCAGTGGTGGATATGCAAGCACACAAGATGAATAGCTGTCTAACAAAAGCCACAAGACTAAATATGAATATGCTATGAATGTATGAATGAAAACTACCTGAAGAGAAAAATCAAGAAGTTGACCTATAACTGTCATGTTTCAAGAGGTCATCTTCGCATTTAAACTGATGCACTTTGTACCCGCACAGTTTTGATTTCAAAAGTTTTAGACGTGGGGAACGCAACATAAGGCACAGTAGGGTTCTGGTTGTCCAGCCTAGCTCTGGTTGTCTGGTCCCTTTAACAGAAGCTTAATTGGATATTATTTATTTCCATGCCACTATGAAAAGGTTCAACTGCCCATCTACACACATTAAGCAGGACATTTTTTCTCCTCATTGTTGGCAACTCTAGGCAAAACTCACTGTAACTAATGAGACAGTCAAAATAAAGAAACAACAACCCCAAACTCTTTTTAACTGGCAAAAAATACTCTTCAGAACTTGTCCCCTTGATAAAATGGGTCTAGGTATATAAGATATTGTCAACTACATCTCTATCTTAAGATTTCCACATCCGCTTTGAAATTAACAGAGCTAGTGAAATTGCCAACAATTGTTCAGTCCCGTCAACAAAGGCTTAATGGGAAACTTTTCACAGCATACAGGTAAGTAACATTACCTGGTAATCAACATCCTATTAAGCTCTGTTAGTGTGAGTTTGTCTCCAGGCAACCCTAACGGCAACTGTGGTATAGTGGTTAGTGTTGGGCTAGAGGACAGTGTTTGGGAGATCAGGGGCTAAAACCCCTCATGATGAAATGCATTACATGGCTTAGGGTCAGACCTTCCCTCTCAGGCTATCCTACCTGACAGGGGTTGAAGTGAGTATAAAGCGAAGGAAAGAAGAATGCTGCTTAGGCTTTCTTGGAGGAAAGGTAGGATAAAAATTTACTATAATAGAAAAACATAACCCAGATTATAGAAAGCCACGAGCAGAAAGCAACAGTATTCAACAAGATGCAGAGGCTTGAAGATATGACTTGAAGAATGGCTCAAGCAACCAAACACTTCCCCAAATGGCATGAAATCCTTCCACCCCACAATGTAATACAAGGCATCTGTAGTTAAAAATCATGAATGCTGCCTATGCTACACAAGAATTACTGTCTACAAAGTGTTATGAATTCCTCATGAGAATTTTAAGAATATTGGTAAAATTGCCGTATTTGAAGAAAAGAGTTTGAGTTTTATTCTCGGTATAAGCCTTCATTGGTTTTAAAGGTGCCAAAGGACTCAAGTTTTTTTTCTGCTGCTTTAGACCATCATGGCTGCCCACCTGAATCTACAGTATTTAAAGTTTACTTAAGATGTCAATATTGCTCATCCATGGAAAAAAGCTATTTTATGACAAAAAGTGGCAATCCTGACAACAGATCACCACCTTCTCAGCCTCACCTAAACCCTGACCTTCCCAGTTTTTCAAGAACTGAATCAAATACTTATATGGGCATATACACAATGTGCCTTTTATTGTAATGTTTTTATAAGAATGCTTCTCTTGACTATCATCAAGATGGCAAAGGAAACTCTATTCAATCAGAAGCTATAGAAAAGTTTTAGAATAGACCTAGGTCAGGTCTGGCAACATTTAAATCCAATAGTATATTCCCTCTCACTAGCTTTAATCTGAATCAAGTCCAACAGCTCTATTTCCACCAGTTCACCCTTCTGACAGCAGAACACCCACAAGTAGTTCCTCAGGGTCCCCTATGCCCCAGCATTTCGTGGAGATAAAATAGATAAGAAGTTTCATTACACTGATGGAAAATTTAGATAAGATGTGTTTAGCCTACTATAATTAAGGAAGCAATTATTTTATACAGTCAAAATGAGACAAATGAAGCGCATCTGTTAATTACCTTACAATTCACTCACCATACACAGAATTAATTGTGCACCTACCCTATCTGTGAGTTTGTTGTCCTCACTGAGTTTTTATGAGGTAGAGGTGAGCTCTGGATTTTGCTTCCCACAGGCCCACTGGTTGGCAACATTTTGTTTGCAGGTGTACCTTTTGATGCAAGAATGAGAATATTTTTTGTTGCAAGTTTTTAAAAAAACTTTCTTCACAGATGACCAACTGAGGTTTAAACAAATGGAGCACCAAGTCGTGCACTGGGAATGTTCATGAAGTAAACTTGGAACCCCCCTGAAATAGTCTCTTATGCTCAGAATCACCTAGAATGTCCAATGGCTGACTGGGAATTTAAACCTTGGTTTCCTCTCACCTAAGCCTCACATGCTAGCTGCTGAGCCATGTTGGTTCTTATTCTGGAAACTTCCATACTACAAATGAAATTTCGTAGCTTTGCAAGTCAATAATTGACACATTTAAGTTAGACTTGCAAAATTTTAAATCTATCTATTCACACTTCTGCTCCCATAGCTTCTGTTTTTTTCTTCCTTACCACTGTGACATCTTTTCCTATTACACAAACAGCAACAGGGGAGATCCCTGCTTTATTCTGTATTGTTAAACAACAAAGAGAAATAGCCACAGTGGGTTGCACACAGGGAGGCCCAAAAGGCAGAGTATAGCTGCAATAACACAAATCTTCTTCCTAGTCTGATACTTACTTTGAAATGACTAATACTTAAAAAGAATACAGCTGTTTCCTCCACCTCTTGGTAAGCAACTACACTCATCTCACAAAGGGTCCTAACTGAATTTGTTGAACCTTGCAATTGTACAGAAATGATATAAAACCCTGAATTTACCAGGATGTCATAAGAGTGTTTGAACAATCATAGGTCTTATGAACACTGCCCACTGTCAGTATTCATGCATTCCTCTTAGGTAAAATCAAATCATAATTGTGATAATTTTATCAATATTACTTGGCTGTGGCAAACGCGATGAGGCTGGCGATGTTGTTCCCGTGGAAGGTATCTTCTTTACAGATGGCGACTTGTACTAAAATAAACATAAAACCAAATAAAATAACTTTTTAAATGCTTAGACTCAAATCAGAAAGGACACTAACTGGATGATGCATTTGGCTCTTCTGAGACTGGAACTGCAAACAAAATGTTCAAGTGAGATTAAAAGTGGAATCCATGGGGTGGGGGAGAAGTATCATGGATGGGGTTTGAGGGCATGCCAATTTATGTGCCCCTTAAGTGGGCATGAGTGGGGACATTCTGGGGCCATTCATGGGAGTGGAGTTGATTTTGGTCAGCTTCCACAGAGCTTTCAGCCCAGGAAAATCCCATATGCCTGCCAGTGACCTATGCCATAAAAAAGCAGGTGTAACCACTGAAAAAGAGGGATGAAGTGGGGGGAATGGGAATTTCTGCATTTTTGCTTCTTTTCTATACCTCATTCCAAACTGGGCCACAGATTATATGGTTATTACATCTGTAAAATGGAACAAGAGATGGATAGGGAAGGGGAGGGAGATTTCATTGCAAGTCTGAAGGATGTCTCAACTTTGCAGAAAAATCTGAAATCTGCAAGAAAAATACATCACGGGATTAAAATTCCTCAAAAGAATGGAGACAACACCTGTAGCTTTAATTAAAGAATGCAGACTAAGCTCTCAGTGGCCATGTTGGGGGTTGCTAGGCAACCACAACAATATTGTGACCTACTATAAAAGAGGTTTCACGCCCAGCGGCAGCTAAAAGTAGGTTGGTCAGTGGATGACAAGGAAGCAGGAAAAGGGGATAGGGGGCTGATGGAGGAAGAAAAATAATGAGGAGATTCATGGGAAAATGAGATGACCCCTGCAATTCTTGCTTTTCCCTGCTTAGAGAAAATTATTCCCCAGCAATTCCCCAGTGCTGATTAAGATTCTGTACTTGCTTTAGGAGCACCAATAGTTTCTCTTCGTAAACACTAACCTACACACTGATCTTCTTTTTTAATTGGAGAAAAGCTTGCCAGATTAGAATCAGTGCTGGAAACTGTCTGAATCATATGAGCAAGCAGATCAATCAGTACACACATCCCTTTTCACAAGGGATGTGTGCACCCATAACTATGGGATTGGTCTTGAATACAAAGAACATGGGTGGATATTCTGGCTGAGTAAAGACTTCGTTACTGTTTCAGGGAACAATCCTAAGCAGGTCTACTGAAAAGTAAATGCCAAGTGGAAATGCAGGAAATAACAATGCTCCAAGAAAAGCAGTAGTCTTCTTTGACTGTTACTAGTATTTCATCATTTAACACTTTTTAAACTTCTCCATTGAAAATGGCCAGTTTTAATACAATAGACATTAAAAGAAATTTAATCCTGTTTTCCTTTCAAAGCTTTTAAATAAAACAATGATACATTCAAAACCCATAAAACTGCTGTTTGTCTTTCTGCATTCTATTTTTATTTTTGCTTTTTCGATGTCTTGAGAAACATACTGGTAACTAAATTTACTCGGCTTCAAGGAGGTTTCTGATTTCAAAACCTGCCATTGACAAATGACTAGGAAAAAAACGCGCAGGTTTGGAATGATAGCATAATTTACCTGAGATCTAGTAGGAGCCTTCCCTTTAGCATCAGTAACCACTTTCCCTTTATTAGAAATGCGTGCTGCCTGTTCCTTGCAGAAATTTATGTGCCGATCAGCTGCACTTTCATTAAATCGTCTCTGGCAATATGGGCACTGGATGTAATCTAAATTAAACAACAATCAATGAAATGCAACAATAAATAAATAAATGTGTATTGAACTCTGACTTTTGGTCTAGACTAGTTCCATTGGAACAGTTTACAATAAAAACTACATAAAACAATATACATACTAAAGCCACTGGCAATAAGATACCCTGAACCTACATGGCAGTAGTGAAGAGTTTGGCAGAGTTTGTTGAAGAGAGTCCCAAAGGATGGGAGCTACAATGAAAAATATTTGTCCTCTACAGTAGTCAGCTTACTTCATGATGGCTAAGGAGTCTGGAAAACTGCTTCTGAAAATGATGCAATCACACATGTATCCTAGAAGTAAACCTGCCTCCAGGTTTAAAGGTAAAGAGTCAGCACTTGAACAGAGTCAACTAATGAAATGATTGAGGCAATATGATCTTAGCAGATATTATAGAACAGTGGCCAGATGAGCATAACTGGTTTCTGAACCTATGCTACCTTTTGAAGGTTTTCTGGTGGAGGGTTGGAAAGTTTTTTTGTCTTTTTTTAGTCTCAGTACAGCTGGAAGACCTTCCTGGAAATGGCATGGTAGTTTGGCTTAAAAATTGATTTTTGGATTAAAACCATATTTTTGACCAATATGAGGTTATTAACAGTGGATGGGGAAGGCAAAAGGTTTGGTTGGCGTGCTTACTTTCAAAAAGACAAAAACAAAGCTATTAAACAATTTACATACCATACAATAAGAGCAGCATTATTAAAAACTTGGAAAAAATACAACTTTAAATTACACTCAGATATTCTCATGAAATTCTATTAAGTAGGCACAGCCCAAGTAAGAACTGGCTGCGATATTTGGATATAGTTACTAAGGAGGAAATTGAAGGAAAACTTTAAAAAAATTGAAGACTCAAGAAGAAATAAATCAGATCAGTTGGAATATTAATTGGTGGTTTTATCGCCAATGAAAAGGTCGTTGTGACTCTGATAAAAATAAGTTTTAAGAAACTAAAGTATTCTTGAAGAAAAATTATTGAAACAAAAGGACCATTAGATTAAAAAGATGTATGACTTATGTTTAACTTTAGAGGTTGAAGATGAGTATATTAAAGAATATATGATAAATTGAGCTAGGAATGTGGGTCATAATATCAATTTGGAAACTTGGAAAAACTTATGGAGTAAAGACCTGAAATACTTGAAGAGCTTTTATATAAGAGAAAATCACTATAAGATGATTTTTCATTGGTATTATACCTCTCAGAAGATTGCAAAATAAATAAATCTCAAGGGCTTTGCCAGAAATGTGGAAAACAATGGGGTACTTTTTTCTATCAATGGTAGAACTATGTTATTTTGAGAAACCATGCATAAAGAAATATTGATAATACTAAATTTGAGAATTGAGAAAAAAACTGAGCTGTCTCTAGTCTAGTAGGAATTGTTGATTAAAAATATAGATAATGATAAAGCTACGCTGTTTAGATATTTGTCAATGACAGCTAGGATACTCTGGGCTAAATACTGGAGAGTCGAGAAAACTCTGTCAATAACAGAATGGCAACGTAAGGTTATAAATATTGTTAGAACAGCCAAGCTTTCAAGTTACATAGATTATGAATTGGACTCTGATTTTAGGGAGGAATGGAAAAACTTATATAACTTGTATAATGGATAACTTATATAAAAGAAAAATGTGAATATAACCATGTAACTATATGTGGCGTATAATATTCATTTTTTAAATTATTTTTTATTGTTTTTTTAATATTATTATTATTACTATTTATCTTCTCTTTATTTTTCTGTCTATTTTTACTGCTATCATTTATTTTTCTTTTTTTGTTTATTTATTTAATTGTTTGTCTTTACATGTGTTTATTTTTTAACTATGCAATAGCTGGAAGTGCCTTTAGTTATAATGTAAATATTAGATTGAAATTTCTCTATTTGTTTACGCACTGTATTTTGTGAATGTCAAAATAAAAACTTACTGCCAAAAAAGAAAGAAAAAAAGAAAGTAGCACAGCACTAATGCCTCCCCTCCAAGCACAGGAAGTCTTATTCTGGAGTTCTTTTGGGCTCTGGCATTTCAGAAAGCATCGAATAGACAGAAAGATTAGTCTCATAGCCATAAGGATTAAAAAATGAAAGCCAATTCTTCTTCTTCTTCTTCTTATTATTTATTTAATTTGTATACCGCCCGATCCCCGAAGGGCTCAGAAGCTCTGATTGATATTATGATTGATATGATTGATATGATTGATATTATGATTGATATCTTCTGATTGATATCAGAAGCTCATAATTGATATTATGGCACTGAATTCTACATCTTACATTACATTCTACACTTGATCTGTCTGTCTGTAAAGTTCCGTTAAGTCATAGTCAATTTATGGCAATCCAGTTGGGTTTTCAAAACAAAAGACTAATTAAGGTGGTCTGCCATTGCCTTCCTCTACATAATGATCCAGCTGTTCTTTTGTGATCTCCCATCCATGTACTAAACAGGGCTGAACCTGCTTAGCTTCTGAGATCTGACAAGGTTGGGCTAGCCTGGGCCATCATCTACAGTTCTACTAACCCACTATATACACAGCACTTTAGATGGCATCAGCTGCTAATAAAATAGTTTAGAATTTTAAATGAAGTCTTGGACGCATGTTATTCTAGTCATACTCAGACCAGACTTGTGAGATTGGAAATAGTGGATATGTCAAGATATTATCAAAGAAATACTGTTTGGCTAACTAGATTTTGTAGCTACTTACAAAACAGTTTTTCTCTTTTTCGCCAAGCTTCTCACATTATTTACCTGGATCATAAGAAGGTGGTGGTGGAGGTGGCAGCTTCCCGCCTTCTTTAAGAACCTGGTCAAGTCCTTTGGCTGCTCTTATCGCTGCTATGAGCTGCTCATGTTTTCGTCTCCAGTTTGATGGCTTCTTTGGTGGATCTGGCTAAGAAGCCAATAAGGGAAAACACACACATTTGATACAAATGCATTTCTCAGCTCTGTAACAAATTCTACACTAGAACCATTAAACATAAATTTATGTCTGCACTGTAAAGCGTGTTTGCCCTCAGAAATACTAAAAAAACCTACACTTAATATGAATGCTCGAACACCTGTTCATAGCAATCAGACAGCCATTTTATCCATAGGCTATTTGACTGTTTGCAGTCTGTTTCAGTCGGTATTGTCGAAGGCTGTCACGGCCAGAATGACTGGAGTGTTATGTGGTTTCTGGGCTGTATGGCTGTGTTCAAGGAACATGAGACGAACTGCAGACTAATTCAGCTGGAAAAATCAGGAATAGCAGAAAACGTGATAAGCCAAGCTGGGCACAGAATATCATTTGAAAACACAGAAACTCTGGATCACTCTGACAACTACTACATCAGACTACACAGAGAAGCCATTGAAATCCACAAGCACATGGACAATTTCAAAAGAAAGGAAGAATCATTAAAATGAACAAAATTTGGCTATTTGGCAAAACACCAGAATCAAGACAGTGATTAATGAACACCATTCAGACACAGGATTTCTCCAGGCAGTAAGCAATCAAAGGGATCAAAAGGTCAGGCTACTCTCTTCATGGTTATTCACATGCTAAAATAGGTGGATCCCTCTCAACACATGCAAATCATCTTGCTAATTGCACCCTTTACACTTGCTAAAACAGGCAAATGGTTCTTTCTCCCACCGTGGACATTCCACAGGTATATATACTCCACCTGCTTTACCACCATCAGATCCTATGAAGATGCCAGCCACAGATGCAGGTGAAATGTCAGGAGAAAATGCTACTAGAACACAGCCATAAACTTGGAAACCACCCAACACTCCACTGTTTCAGTCTATTTGCAGGTACAATATACTTATTTATTTAATCACGTTATTTATAGTCCAACTTACTCACTGGGATGAAGGCAGAATACAGAGTGAGTCATTACAATCAATAAGGTGGGAAATTCAATAAACTGAAATCTTCAATATCATTAGAAATGACTTCAGTTTAAGCCAAGTTCTATTGTGTTTTGTAAACCTTCTCTTGCAATCTTCTGAGAAGCAACATGACTTAGAATCAAACATATTTTTTCTCTTTGCCATATTTCAGAAGTTTCCTGGCCACAGAATATGGATTCAACCGTAAATATAAAAATATTAAATATCCACACTAATATGTGGTGCAACAGAAGTTGGCTGCAACTATTTTAGGAAAAAAGGCCATTCAGGATGTGTTTCTGTAAAGCCTTGTGTCATACAAACAGTAGTACTTAAATTTAAGTATAACATAATGATTCTAACAGTGTCATACTGAAAAAGAAGTAAGGCTCATGGAAATCAATGAGAATTACTCTGGCATAAAAATGCTTATCAGGCTAGCTAATTTTTTACTCATATATTTTGAGTATTACAAAAACAACACTTTTTGTCAGTGAGTAAATTGGTTCAAGATATATTTGGCGACTGATTACACGAATAAGCTTTCACCAAAGCCATAACATGCATGTAACTCAACTGCATTATCCATGGCTTCAAGAAAATGTCATATTGCTGCTCCTGTACCTACCTGTGGTTTCAGAGGTTTTACTGTGGCAATATCTGTTCCTTCTGCTCTCTGTCTGCTGGAGTCAAATGCTTTTCTTTTCTTAACAGCATTTTTTTGGCAAATTGGTGCATGTTTTTTCTATCAGAGAGGTAAAAAAAGAAATGCAAATTCAGATTTAGAATGCTATCCTCTTCTTCCCTCACAATCAAATTACCAGCTATTCATATCACGAAAAATAGACAAGGCAATATATATATATATATATAACTAAATATATATATATATTTGTTCACTTTATTCTGAATAGGCCAGTCTAAAAACATTCAGAATAAAAAAAAATCAGCATTTGAGTGCATGACTACACAGAGTTCAAGAAATTGGAAATAACTTAGTATTTAACAATGTTCATTTTAAAAACACATGAATGTCATTGATTGAAGTCAATCAATTTCTACTCACTAGTGCATTTGGGAAAAATGTCCTTCCACAGATCTTGCACGGTAACAAATGTTCAGTTTGCACTGTACTGCCATTGCCTTAAAAGAGACAGATTCAAAATTATCTCACAGATTAGGGCACTCTCATACATCAATGGGTTCGTCCGTATTCAGGCGCCACAGAGCTGTATGCCACTTGCCCACCTGTGTGTTTGCCCTCTCTGCCAGTCAATCTGGCCCCTTACACCAGTGGGATGGGCACCCACATTGGTGCAAGCCTGCGCCGCTTCCAAAACCCCACCCTCCCCATTGGATTGTAAGGAAATGAAGAAAGCAAAATGAACCCAAAGAAGACATAAATCATCCTAGCCCTGGAGAAAGAAGACTCTCACATGGGAATGGGTGAGGAAGAAATTCTAACTCAAGAAGGTAGTCCTCCTGAGATCAAGCCACTATAGTTAATCTCCTGTAATCCAGACTACTGCTGCATGTCACTAATAGAAGAATTTTCTAGTTAAACTGAAACAGAGTTTTATGAAAAAGGTTAAATGAGGCTTCAAGATACAATAAGTAGATTGGACACATCCTTCAACTAACTAAACAGATAATGGCCTGAGGACAGGTTTAATTACACTGCTGGAAGATAAACTTCCTAGTACCATTCTGTATGATCAATGGACCACGTTAGCAAGGGTATGTATTTGGACACATCTGAGCTGAAAATATACCCTTATCTATATTTTTGAGTATATTCAGGGTTTCCCAAATAGATTTGGGATTTTTCAGGAAATCAAAAAAATGATCCCAAAAAGTCCAAGAAATATCTGGGATTTGATTGGGAGCTAGTATTTGCAGGCTCCCAGTGATTTTCTTCCATTCCCTGCTGTTTTCCTCACTTTATTTTTGCATCTGGGCAAGCTCTATGGGCTTGCTAGGCTGCCTCTGGCAGTTTCAGTTTTAGGGGAAATTTTTTTCCTTGCAAGAGATGTTTTGTGTTTCTTTCATGGTTTTTACAGTAGTGCTCACTGCTTGGATTTGTTCTCCTGTAATTTGACATTAGTCCTGCTGAGTTCACACTGTCTGAATGTTCCTGGGTTCTCCTAAACCAGGGGTAGGGAACCTGCGGCTCTCCAGATGTTCAGGAACTACAATTCCCATCAGCCTCTGTCAGCATGGCCAATTGGCCATGCTGGTAGGGGCTGATGGGAATTGTAGTTCCTGAACATCTGGAGAGCCGCAGGTTCCCTACCCCTGTCCTAAACATTCTGTACATTGACGTTCATTCTGGTGGGCTTGCTAATTTTCTACTGCGGAGATTCTCTGGTTTGACATTAGTCCTACTGACTAATGTGCCACTGGTCTTTGTTGTTGGCTTCTGTACATTGCCACCAGTTCTCCTGGGCTTGCAAGTTCCCACACCCCAAGTTTCCATAGCAGAGATTCTCAAGTTTATTTTGATATTGTTTCGAACACTGGCTTGTTATTCTACTGGTATTGTTGGGTTCTGCAATTGTTCTGTTGGGCTTGTTGTGTAGGTTTATCCTTGGAGGGCATGATTTCACCAATGATTGCTGCTTGCAGGCATGGCTTGTCTGGAAGAAAGTTGGTGGTCTTTTCTCCCTCCATCATAGGAAATAATGGTGCCCACAGAATTGAGCCCCTTGGTCCAATTCACTTGAAATTTAAAGGTCAGGCACTGGCAGCTCCACTGCAATTTTGGTGCTTGTATCCTCAAAAATAACCCCCTCTCCAATCCACCAGAAAGTTTCCCCATAAGGAATAACAGAGCTGGGGAAAAATGGAACTGGAGGGTGGGATGGGGCGGGAACCCAAATCTAAATACCATATTGGTAGTAGGTCATTGGTAGTGACCTAGACAGCCCAGACTAGTCCACTCTTGTCAAATCTTGGAAGCTAAGTAGGGTCAGCCCTGGTTAGTATTCAGATGGGAGACCACAAAGGAACACCAAGATTGCTATGCAGAGGAAGGCAGTGGCAAACCACCCCCTTAGTCTCTTGCCTTGAAAGCCCTACAAAGGCTCACCATAAGTGAGCTTGTTTGACAGCATTTAATGCACACACATATCCCAGGAATACTGGAAATAATAATTTTTTAAGGATTTAATATACCCAAATATGAAAAATGATGATTTTTGGTGCCCCTTTACTGCTCTATTTGCTTCACTAGTTAATTTTCAGAGAATGCATTAGTTAATATTTTTTCACAGAAAGATGCTTTATAGTATTAACACGAATATAGATGACCAGCGTCATCCTTTTAAAAGTCTAATGAATGCTAGTGCCTCTCAGCTGATCTGGAGGCATTTGTTATGCACTCATGGAAGAATGGTGATAGTATTGTAGAATACACAATTAGTGCCTATTGTTAGAACCACAACAGCACTATATTTGCTTTCAGAGTTCCTATTTTTCTCCTATTGCTCTTGGCAAATGCCCAGCTGACTGCAATTGTACTTACCCCAAACAACTAATCTCATTGGAAACTGAATATTTTATTCTGCATGTCAATTGAGCAATTGGGGAGGGGGAGTCCTCTTCTTCCTATACTTTTCCCCATCAGTAAAAAAAGATGTTGAGCAAAAAATCTGAACAATGATTTTTTTTGCCAGAAAATATCTTTTCTTTTAACTCAAGGATATAGCAGGAAAATTCTAAACTCCAGTAACCTGAAATAACAGTTTTAGGAAACAGTCCACTTTCACCTTGGATCAGTGCAAGATCCTAAAGCAAAGCTTTAGTTTTCTACTTCGAGTAGTTTCTGTAAGAACTGCTACAGAAATTCCTGGAAGCTTAAGTGTCCTTTGTTACTAGGAATATTTATTCTATTTTTCTCACTGACAGACTCCAAAGAAGCTTACAACAGTGCAAAAATACTACAAACAGAAAAAAGTATAATTTAAATATTAATAATAATAAATATATCTTGGGTCAGCCCTGGATCCAATGGGTCTGTTCATTCAAAGCCATGAGCTGGGGCTAAAAGCCAAGGTCTTGTGCCTGAATTTTATACCTACAGAAAACCAAAGTCAGCTCAATATGTTATATCTGACACCAGTGTTCCTTCCAATCTGCCCTTCCTTCTTACCAACTGATTATGTAGTAAAATCTTACTCTACAACTGCCATCACAGAAGTATTTGTAAAGTATTCCTATTTCTTAAATTGTTTAAGCTAACTAACTACAGTATAACACAGGCCTGGGCAAATCTGGTACAGTTCTAGGTGTTATTTCCAAACCTCAGTACCCAGTACAAACTCCTTAATCAAAATTTAACAAAACATATATTAGATTTATTGGTATTCAACCACACAAATTAGCAACAGCAGAAATAGTAGTTGCCAAGGTCATAGATGTAGCTATAATGGGGACAACTGCCCGGGCGGCCCCTGTTGAGTCACATGGGGGGCCAAAAATTGCCCCCCACACTTCTGCCAACCAGCCAGGCATGGAACTGAGCCGAGCCAGGTGCCATCCAGGCAGGCCTCAGCTGGCTTGGTTGCTGCCCGAGTGATGGGCTGAAGCGAGCCAGAGAGGGCCTCCACTTTTTTTCTCCCCGCTGCTAGCCTAGGTAAGTGGGGGGCTGGTGGATGGATGGCGCAGGGGGCTAGGCGCAGCACAGGGGCCCACATGGGGGGACAAAAAACTGGAAGTCCGCCCTGGGCTCCATTTTCCCAAGCTACACCACTGGTCAAGGTAATGCTAGAACAGGCTGGCTACCATGGCTTGGAAAGTGGCCTGTTCTTACATTCCTCCATTTGTGTCCTCTATGGCAGTCGGTGCAAGCAGCTATTGCCTGGAGATGGACTTGAGGAAGAAAGTTAATCAGGCGGCTTTCTCCATAGTCCCAAGCGACTATGACTGAAACAGCACTACCTTTCTCACGCTCTTCTCTTCACTGCTGCCACCTGATGCTGAGCTGCAGTGAAAGCATCGCCTTTCTGTCTCAACGTCAGAGCTCAGCCAAATGTTTTTGGAAATGAAGAAACCCCTGGGAAACGTTTTGTAAAGGAGGAAACATTTGAGAAACATTTCTCTCTTAATATCAATAATGTGCATTTATATCTTAATGTTAATAATGTGCAGAGTCCCGTGTCTCCAGAGGATAAACTAAAATGAGCCAAGTCATCAAAACTGAAATGGTCAGAGGCAAAACCCCCTAAGGGATTTCTGCCACAAGAATTACTCCTATGTTTCAACAGGATTTTTTTTTAAAAAAAACAACTTTTATTTGGGCTGCAAACTTTTAAAGGTTGGTAGTATTGCAAAATATTTTTGTTCCTTCCTACCCCACCCCAGTCATTCTGCCTAGTATTCCAAGATCTCCCTTTGTCTCACCTTTGCGTGTGTTATTTTATCTGTCTGCATGTAGCTGGAGCTTGGTTTCTACTAATGAAATGACACATGACTTGGGGAGTTACTTCACACTTCCCCAATTCAAAGCAGGGTTTCATGTAACTACTACTGCTTTTTCAAAAACAAAATGCTGGGAGAACAGTAATAATTCCTGATAGATTACTCAAATTCCCGATTTGGAGTGCACTTTTGTGAATTCATCAAATACGTGTTCCAAAGATGAAGCTCAGTGGAAAGAAGTAGACAGAAATACAGAAGTATTATTATTTACACTATTTATTATTATACTATTATTTAAATAATGTACATACTATATTACATAAATAATGAGTATATCATACAACCATCAATGTACATAAGTGCTTTATGACATAATTTACGCAGAGACAGACCCCTGCCTTCAGGAGCTTTAATTTAAACTACCAGGATGAACCAGCTGCATTGCTTAATGAATTTATTGATTACTGGAAGTGGTAAGCTGTGCCAGCAAGGTGTGCCATAGTCTATCGCTGTACTAGTACTGAATGAATTGCATACTTCAGTTCAAACACTGAATGAACGCATTCCTTTGGAGAGAGACAGGATACAGATTAACTGTGCAAGCCACTGGCTTGTAGTTGGAGTATGGCCAAGTGCAGAGTCAAGGTTTGTGAGTGTGAATGCTTCAATAGGTGTCCTGTTCTCTTCACTACAGTATTCAGCCTATGTACCACTCTCCTTCCTCGCACAACATATACACACTCACTTGGTGAGCTCCACAAACAGTTCGGCTTCCGGGAGGCGGCTAGATGTACATCTCTTGCGATCTTTCTGCTATATGTCAGATAGCTGAAAATCTGATAAACAGATCAACATAGATGTAAGTGCCTGACGGTTACTGAACAGTAATACTATAATGCATGGCTTCCCCTTTTCCCTCACTTACTTTTACAGGATTTTCCCTTGCATCATGTCTACAGTTGCATATTGGCAGTCCCCAGTGGTGTGTATCCAGAAGCATTAGACAGAGTCCTTCTGGAAAAATCTCAGAATGAAAATATGCAGCTGTCTTTCTTTTCTGTTGTTGCATGTATCTTCTTTCAGTTTGATTCTTTTTGCACTTTTGTATATATGCATATGTACACTGTTGGGCAAACAACAATCCTATACTAGACTGTGTGATCACAAACTGTGATATGACCGCATTTAGTACTGTGATAAATCTTCATTCTCTGAACCATTACTGACTGTGTTGCTGGACCCCTTAGAGTAGATCAGGAACACCATACTAAAGGATAGAGCCAGATGTTCTGGTTTGATGGGTGCTATTATATATCTGCAAATGAGATGTCTTCCATTTGCTTAGTATGTGTTATACTTCCTAATATCTTTCTCTACCCTTTTGAAATCTCATTCCCATTCGCTAACATTCTTAGTGGGATAGAACCCTGAAAGGATATGGTTGCCAGGTGGAATCAGTCATATAGTTGGGTCTTATCTAAACAGTTATGCAGTCTACAAGCCAATGAAATTCAGCATGTATTAAAGAAGGGAATATTAACATCGATATTGCATGCATGTGGCCTTATGTTTGTGTGAAATCCCTATCAAACTATGCAATGCCTTACAAAACAGATCTACCACACCATGAATATTTCCACTTCAAGACCTTCACAAATTTCTGAAATTTTGAGGGGGTGGTGGTGATGCTTTATCTACCTATGCAATGATTACTCTCTTATTAAGTCTACCCCTATTTAACCATGTTCGCAACATAGAATGCATCATTTATGCAAGTAATAACTCACCATGTAAAATTGACTGTTGGTATGTTTACAAAATTCAAATGTACGAATACCTTCATTTTCAACAAGAAAAACTGAAAATACTGAAGAGAATGAGAGCTGCAAACTGCTGTACCATTATCATCCTTATGCTTTGTTTTTGTTATCTGCGAGGCAGTAAAAAATAAAAGATGAAAATAAAGATTTTTGTAATTAACAGGAGTAAATGTGCTATTTGGACACAGTTTCATACAGGCACAGTAGGACTAGTAGCAAATCTGGACAGCAAGTTAAACTTGGTAATACTTGGTAATTCAATAGCATATATCCACCATACACATCTCTGCAGTGGCCTTCAACTTATTGGTCATAGATTCTTATTTGCTCAGTCACAAGCCACCATTTTTTTCCTGGGTTTTGATCATAGCTCACGGGGACAGGAGGGTCAAATGAGCTGGGTTGGTGCAAGGGAGGCGCCTGTTGCAGCGCCCATCCAACCTGCCTCCTTCCCTCCCTTGGGGGTGGGGGCAGCTGACAGGCACCAAGGGTCCAGCAGACCAGCTCCTGGGCTGCCCGCTGTGGCACCCTGCCCCCCTGTCCCTGAAGGCCAGCTCCTGCCATCCCCAGGGCCTGGGGAGGGTAAAAGCCAGCCTGCAGGGAGCTGGGGTAGCCCTGCCCCCCAAGCCTCACCCCCAGGCCTCTGTGCAGGCCGACTTTTGCCCTCCCCAGGCTTTGGGGACGGCAGGAGCCAGCCTGCAGGGAAGCAGGGGGTGGGGCTTGGTGCCCCAGAGCTCAAGGGTGCCATTGCCTCTGGTGCTCATGGGTGCCATTGCCTCCGGATACGCCTCTGGTTTTGATAGAATTTTCTGCTAGGCATCCATGTACAGAGAGCAAAGACGCCACATTACTTCTCCTCTTTGAACACTTGCTTGAGCAGGTCTACTCCCGTAATCTTCAGATTGGAGGAGCTTGCAGTCAATTTTGTAAAAGCGCAAAAAATTCTTGTTTGGACCCAAAACAGGCAATCAGCTTGAGCTTACTCTGAAATGTTAAAAGAAAAGGGTAACGTATTATAACTAAATGTTTAGGAGTTATATGAAAAAGAGGGGTCTTGTTAATTCACAGACATAGTTTTATATTGTTCTGTTCACAATATCAATCACTTTCAAAGGTTATATGCTATGATTATACATATAGCTCATTCGTAAGTGATCATATATAATAGTTTTTGACATCCAGAATACACAAGTAATTCACAAGTATAACTTTGTAATAGTATACATAATAACCAAAAATCAATAATATGAAACAGAGGCAATTAATGGCAAATAATACAATCAATAGCAGCAGACAGAATTTCCCCTCTTTTTCATATTACTCCTAAACATTTAACATGTTATCCTTTTCTTTTTGCATTGACTTCCATGTTGCTGCAATTGCTATATTACTCTGAAATGTTGGCAGGGATCATGGTTACCTTATTAGGGAGGGCCAGCAAAAGGCCAACTGCAGCAAACAATTCTTGAAAAAACTAGAAGGAAAAAAACTTCTGAATTCAAGTATTTTTTTCTGGGCCTTCACATCTCTCCAAACATAGTATGTATGTATATATGTATGTATATATACACCATATATATACCATATATATACCATACCATACCATACCATACCATACCATACCATACATACATACATACATACATACATATATATATAAAAAAATAAAAGATGAAAATAAAGATTTTTGTAATTAACAGGAGTAAATGTGCTATTTGGACACAGTTTCATACAGGCACAGTAGGACTAGTAGCAAATCTGGACAGCAAGTTAAACTTGGTAATACTTGGTAATTCAATAGCATATATCCACCATACACATCTCTGCAGTGGCCTTCAACTTATTGGTCATAGATTCTTATTTGCTCAGTCACAAGCCACCATTTTTTTCCTGGGTTTTGATCATAGCTCACGGGGACAGGAGGGTCAAATGAGCTGGGTTGGTGCAAGGGAGGCGCCTGTTGCAGCGCCCATCCAACCTGCCTCCTTCCCTCCCTTGGGGGTGGGGGCAGCTGACAGGCACTGCGTCAGCAGACCAGCTCCTGGGCTGCCCGCTGTGGCACCCTGCCCCCCTGTCCCTGAAGGCCTGCCTCCTTCCCTCCCTTGGGCCTGCCTCCTTCCCTCCCTTGGGGGTGGGGGCAGCTGACAGGCACTGCGTCAGCAGACCAGCTCCTGGGCTGCCCGCTGTGGCACCCTGCCCCCCTGTACATACATACATACATACATACATACATACATACATACATACATACATACATACATACATAAGTTTCTTATTCAGTATTTCTTATTCAATATTTATTCAGTGTTTCTTATTCAATATTTATTCTGATTCAAAGTCAATATATATATATATATATATATATATATATATATATATATATATATATTTATTTATTTATTTAAGGAGAAAATCCAGGATTCTTTTTCAATTGACTCCTGAAACACTGAAAGTTCTACTGTACTAAAGCCCTGCTTCAGAAAATGATGTAGTTTTCAACACATACATTCAGAAATGTCACTGCATGGTACCACAGTTATGTTCAGTTTATTAAAATACAGTAATCACAAACCAGCTCAAAAAAAACAAACGTTGAGATAGAGTAACATTGCACAACATGAGTACAATAATAACTTTAGCCAATAAGCTTATGAACCAGGACCTGTGTGCGAGACTGTGTCATCTTACCAACAATAAAATGCTAAGGGATGGAATGTCTGATGACGAACCCTCAACCAATAAGAGAGCAGGACTCAGTGTTTGTCGTCGGACATTCCATCCCTGCCCCAGAGTAGCGATGCCTTGCCGCGGCTGTTCTAGGGTTCCAAAAGCCCCCTCACCCCCTCTCCCAGCAAGCCCCCTTGCCCTCTCCCGCCTTATTTAGGCCCGCTGTATTTTTTACCTACAGCAGGCTTTACTGCTTGTCCTTATCAGAAAGAAGAAAGTTCACCAAAAAATCATGTCCACAGTGGCCAAAGGCTCTGTGCAACAGAGTAAGAATTAAACAGCTCCTAACATCTCTCTACCAATTGCAATCAAGTAAAATATGAGCAAGTGTTTCAACTGCACCAGCACTACAGGGACTTAGACAGGCTTCTAAGGGCATATGCTGAAATCTCCCTTTAAGTCAGGCCCCTGGAAGAGTGTTAAAAAGTGTTCAGGAAAAAGCCCAAAGAAATTTGGAAAAGGAAATAAAAGTTAAATATGGAGAAGCAGAGAGCCCCACCCATTATTTTAATGGTCCATATGAAGACAGAAGAAAAGCCATTTCATTTTGCATCTTGGTACCATATTTAATTTAAAGGATTTTTTGGAACATTTCCCTCCTTCTTTCTATACAAATAGTCTATTCCTGATCCCAGATCACAGCTACAGTGAATGGACTTACACTGTCTATTCAAAAGAACATTGTTTGCCTAGGCACCAAGCAACCCCATTTCATTTTGCATCTTGGTACCATATTTAATTTAAAGGATTTTTTGGAACATTTCCCTCCTTCTTTCTATACAAATAGTCTATTCCTGATCCCAGATCACAGCTACAGTGAATGGACTTACACTGTCTATTCAAAAGAACATTGTTTGCCTAGGCACCAAGCAACCCCTTACAGCAACAGAGTAATGCAAACAATAGTTGTACAAATTAATCTTTTACAGCCAATGCAAAATAATGCTTTACACCAATAAATGCAAATAACAAACAAAGCTACTGACATTGGTATATGGACTAACCAAAGGTTCTTTGAAGGAGGGAAGTATTTCACACTTGTAAAATGATTAATTGCATATGTGCATGATGTGCACAAATTAGAAATAATTTGAAATTTGCAGCTGGGCTAACATGCATGGGTTATGATCCTTAAGTTCTTACTTTGTGCTTGTAACACAGCTGAAGTCTGAATGATGTTAGGCCACTCTGCACTGGCCTGAAATCAAATGTTTAAGTGGTAATAGATGCCAAGCAGTTTCTTATTCAGTATTTCTTATTCAATATTTATTCAGTGTTTCTTATTCAATATTGATTCTGATTCAAAGTCTATATTTTTTATTAAAGTTGGGTTCCATGCAAATTTTGAAATAATAGCCCAGCTTCTCCTCCAGTTTAGGGAGAAAGACATATTGGTTTGACTTCCTCCATAAACTAGTACCGAAACAACCATGAATAATTTTTTGAAGTAGCTGCAAATAGACTTGAAAAGGAATACCACAGTCTGCATATTACCCTCCGGATAGATGGAGCTAAAACTGACTATACAAAGCTCAACGGGGGTGAAGGGAATCACTATTTTTTCCCTGAAGCATTCAAACTAAAACCACATTTAGTTACTGAAAATCACTCAAAAGCTTTATACCAGCTAACCCATCAAAATTAACTCTTATCTTTGTTCAAGACTAACCTTGACTTGAGATTTATAGCACTCTAAGGCCCCTTCCGCACATGCAAAATAATGCATTTTCAAACCACTTTCACAACTGTTTGCAAGTGGATTTTGCCATTCCGCACAGCTTCAAAGAGCACTGAAAGCAGTTTGAAAGTGCATTATTCTGCATGTGCGGAATGAGCCTAAGTTTCTTGAGTCTTACTTTGCCTGCTGAATTTAAACATAAAACCTCTACAAACCTTTTTGGATATCAACTAGTATGAAGTTACTCAAACAGGCAATAGGGAAGAGGTCATTAGTATTGCAAAAATCTAAATGTCAAAATTCATATAATACCAAAGCAGTGAAAAATGAGCCAAACGTGAACAAAAATTGTTAATTACCATCAAGGAAAATGGTTTTGTTTCATATTAGCCCAGTACATCACTGATAGATGATTTCAAAACCAGATTGCCAGGCTGTTGCAATTGATAGTTAAACACTTCAATTTGGATTGTTTCAAGGGTAATTAAAGTGAAGTATACTTCAAATGATTTCAAAAACTTTACCAAAGTCTTATTCTTTACATTACTGCTACCATTCAGATTAGCAATTGAAGACCAATTCTTCATATTCAACCATTCACAAGAGCACCGTGAAAAAAACCACAGCTTAGTAGTTGAACTACATAATATAAAACTGGCAAGTATGCCATTAAATAAGGAGCAGTGTGGTGTAGTGGTTAAGTGCTTGCACTGCCACTCACACTATCAGGAGTTCAAGCCCCCTGTGGGTCAGATATCCTGGCAGCTGGCTCATGGTCAACTCAGTCATCCATCCATTTCTTGGTCGGTAAATGAGTACCAAGCTCATAGCTAGGGGGTAAAGAATAGCTGGGGAAAGCAATGGAAAACTACCCCACAAAAGCGGCTTGCCTATAAAATCACTGTTCGCAGTGGTACCCCAGGGTCGCATACAACTGAAGGGGAAACTTTACCTTTATGCCATTAAAACACAGCATATTTAAAAATTATTAAGTTTTATGGTCATTACTTTTTTTGCTTTTGTTCCTAGGCAAATATTAATACAGTATTCTTTAAAAGTCCATTTTTATTTCCAAGACAGATGTAAATTAGAAGAATTCAGGGCTTCTCATCTTTCACATCAGTACACATGAATATAAAATATTTTCACATAATTTTAAACTACCGGTAGTTACTTGCACAAACACTTCAGTAACTTAAAGGACACTGGCTTCGATCCTTCAGTGCACTCACATCAATGGGGCTTTAAGCAACTGTCCAGAATTGCCATGCCAATTGTCCTAAATGGGCATGAGAGTAATTTTAATCCCCCACCTGGTCATGTGGTTTAGCTTTTGTAACTTCAAAGTTTTATTGTAGTATATATACAAACTGCATAAGAATGTTGACGGGAAAGTAGAGTGAACTGCTAAGCACACTTTAATTTTTATATATAAAAATTAAGAACAAGAAAGCAAAGAACTCTAAATCTGAACATCCAAGGTTAGCCATAAAAGGTCATTGGTCTGGAATGAAAGAATGATGCTATGTCAACTGCAGGCTTGCCAAACCCCACTCCACCAAGGGGGAAGGTATCTTAAGCCAGCCATGGTCACATTCCAAGACTAAAAGGTTTAAGCCTTTTCCCACAAATGACACTGAAGGAGTTTTTCCTTCGCTTGCTAGCTTTTCTTTCCCTTTACATTTTCCACATATGTAATTGAAATATAAAACCTACACTGGCTAGAACATTTCATTTAAAAACGGTTCTCTCATCCTTTCCATTTCAATCGCCACATACTGATGCATTTCCAACTTTAAAAAATGAAATAAGGAAAATCCTACAACTTGAATCCTACTCTTGAAAATGAAGTCTAAACAGGCATAGGGAGCTGTGTAAAAAAAAAAAAGTTCTGCAGCTATCTTCAGTGACACATGTCCATCAAAGCTAATAGCCTGTCATTGGCCTACCTACCCATCCCATCCCATCCCTCCATCCTTTGCATTTCATTCTAACACATTTGGCCATGCACACCCCACACCCCACAACAGAGGGAGGCGCAGCGCAGCCCAGTCTCTTGGCGATGGATTTGGTTAATAGGGAGTGACAGGGAGAGGGAGGACGGCGGGTATGTGACATTGAACCCACAAAAGCAGCACACGCCGACGCTGCGCCCGAACAAAGGGAGGCAGATGGAGAGGGGCGCTTTTGCAAGGGATGTGCGCGAAGCAACCCCAGATCCAGGCTTTTTCTCGTGGCAAAATACAGTCCCAGCGTCGTCGCCTCGCCGGCCTCAGCCCTGCAGCGACTCTCCAGTTTTGTCTCGTCCTCGTCTCCCCTCCATTCCCTCAACCCAAACACAAAGGCGCGGCCGCCCTCCTCTTCCCCCTAGCCCGGCTGCGCCGCCTGCCAGACGCCCTTCCTCCGAGGGGGTCCACCTTCTGCCCTCGCCTGCCTCCCTCGCCACCCTTACCGTCCGGCCCCTCCATGGCGCGCCACGGCGACCCTCGGGCTCCTGCTCCCGTCTGCCCAGGCGAGTGGGGCCGCTCCTGTAGCAACACGGCCGCCTCCCCACCGCTAACATCCCCCGCGCCCATTGGCTTCTGAGCGCAAGGAGGGGAGGAGAGCTGGGCGGCGCGGCGCGCAGTGCGGAGGGGATGGGCAGGGCCGGCTTTTTCCGAAAGCCGTGCATCGCATCCTTTGCACCTCTGCCCAGCTCGTGGTTGTGTATGTGCATCATGTGCTTGTGCATGGTTACGCTCTGTCGTACCGTCGCGTCGTCTGCGATATCCCTTCTAGCGGATATTTCGCAGACTTTTTGTCAGCCAAGCTGGCTTTGCCAACTTTTTTTTTTCCTGGCGAAGCTTTAACAGCAGAAAGTCAAGGTAGAGTTTTCCGGGCTTGCATATGCATGGGTGGGGGAAACTTCACCTGTTGAATCACTGCCGCACACGCAAGCACAAGACTGATCCCGGGAACAAAACAAATGGGCCATTCCTAAATAGGGGAAATGATACACTAAAGATTATGTCCCAGGGATCGCCTTCCTGCCACTTCATTGGAAAGTAGAAGATGGAATAAAACACATGGGCCGAAGGGAATTTGCTGCTTTCCCATTATTTCCTCTTTTCTTTCCCTGAAAGTCCCACTGCCTCTCCTCTCCCCTTTTCTTGGGTCCCTTCCTTTCCACCCATTATCTAACCTGCCCTCCTTGTCTTCAGCCATTCCTCCTTTCCTCCCCTGCCAATCTGCACTGGGCAGTTTCCTGTTGCTAATAAGCTCTCTTTCCTAACCAATGTTTTTTTGCAGCTTGTATGAATTTTAGCTGTTCTCTATGTATATAACTTTTTTTAAACTTATATTTAAAATTGTTCTAACGATGTGTGTTTGGGAGAGAATTGTAATATTATTTTGTAATATAATTTTAATGGTTTTGTAATATAATTTTTCATGTATGTTTTAAGTTATTGGCTGCTGTGGTGGGTAAGGGCAGAAAGGATGGATATTTATTTATTTATTTATTTATTTCACTCATTAATACTGCACCTTTTTCCCCAAATAGGACCTAAGGTGGCTTACAGTGTTCTCTTTTCTTCTGTTTTATCCTCAGTGGCGTAGGAGGTTAAGAGCTCGTGTATCTAATCTGGAGGAACCGGGTTTGATTCCCAGCTCTGCCGCCTGAGCTGTGGAGGCTTATCTGGGGAATTCAGATTAGCCTGTACACTCCCATGCACGCCAGCTGGGTGACCTTGGGCTAGTCACAGCTTCTCGGAGCTCTCTCAGCCCCACCCTCCTTACAGGGTGTTTGTTGTGAGGGGGGAAGGGCAAGGAGATTGTAAGCCCCTTTGAGTCTCCCGCAGGAGAGAAAGGGGGATATAAATCCAAACTCTTCTTCTTCTTCTTCTTTGAGATAGGTTAGGCTGGGAGAGGATGGTTGGCCCAAGGTCACCCAGCTAGCTGCCATGGCATGAGTGGGGATTTGAATACGAGTATCCTAGATAGTAGTTTGACAGTCTTAGCCACTACATCACACTGACTCAACATACAGTAACTTCTATAAATAAATGAGTCAATTTCTGAGTCAGTCCCAGTTGTGTGTTGGGAAACTAGAACAGCATGCTTTTCACATGCTGGATTATATGTGTGAATGGTACTTGTATGGATCGCACATATATGAATGATACTGCTTAAACATCCATTCAGGAAAGGCAGTCAGTTGTACTAGGTTCTTGACTTCTAGGATCCTTGAAAACCTCAGTCTACTATGTCAACATCTATGTATTCAATGATTTCTTTGTAATGAGTCTGGAACAAAGCAAGATATATGCAGGCAGATGGTTGTACCAAAACATAAACGTGGAGTATTTCAAGTTTCTCAGAGACTAATTAAAAAAAATCAAACAATCACTTTACAACTAATGCTATGGATTAAAATGAATGAAAGAGACTAAATATTAAAAAGAGCACTTTAAAAATAATTATAAGAAAGCTTCAAGAAGCTTGAAGCTTTTACAGCAATGCTACATATTTAATTTAAAAGAAAACCATTGTAATGTGCTATTTGATCATTGTAGATAAATTACAACCTGGTTAGTGCTCTTTACACTGATGTAAAAATATGCATACATGCCGTATAGAACTGGAGTAATTCCATAATTTTAAACTATCCCAATTAGTTACTGAATAAGCCACCACTTTCAATTTTAAGAATATTGAGAATGCCTTTCTCTGTTGTGAACTGCATATCTACACTGCGGTTATGTTTGTGTTTCCTTTGCCTCTGCTCCCCATATGGGGGGCTTCTAAAAAATCAATAATTGTTAAATCAGTGTAGTGTTATAATGGTCTAAGGACACAATCTAAATGAAAAAAGGCTTGAGACTTCACATTTTAAAAAATGAAAGTTGGGAATTCAGAGGAACTAGCATGCTAGCATCATTTCCCCCTTATGGCTGCCATTTTTCTCATCATGCTACCAGGTCATTATGATGCTATAGCAATCTCACAGATGGTGATTTTTAGAAGTCCCCCAAATAGCCCACTGGTAGCACGATTCCATCATGAGCCCTTGTTCTCTAGTTCTTTTCTCATCATAGACCTGTTTTTTCTTAGGCCCTTTCCGCACGGGCGGATTATGGCGCCCTGGGGACGGCGTTCCATTCGCACAGGGGGCGCAGCTGTGCCGCCCTCGCCCCGCCCTCGCGGCGCGAAGCCACCGTTTCCCAACCTCGCTTGGGAAGCGAGGTTTATGGGAAACGGCAGTTTGGAGCCGCTTCCGTTCGCTCCAAGGCGCTCTCCCCCCCTTCCGCCCTCTACCTACCGTGGCCATCTGGCGCATCGCCGAGGCCTGGGAACACGCCCCCCCTGCCGTGCGACGCCGGAGCACTCGCGCAGGGCAAGGGGGCGTGTCCCCAGGCCTCAGCGACGCGTCGGTCGGCCACGGACACGGTAGGTCGGCTGTTTCTGGCTGTTTCTGGGACCGTTCGCATGAACAGTCCCAGGGGGGTTGGGTCGGCGTAGAATATGCCGACCCAACCCCCATCGTCGCTGTGCAGAAATGGCCTTAGAGTGGGTTTGCTTTAGTGCGGAGCAGAAGCATACTCATGGCAGGTAGACAATCTTTGTATTTTTGTTTCACAATTTTTATTACAATGATGTGGTTGGTGATGTAACATGGTTCCAGTTATCAGCCTTCAAAGTGCTTCCATAGTCATCACATGAAGCATTTTCACACATACTGAATAATGCACTTTCAATCAACTTTCAATGCACTTTAGTGATAGTTTGCAAGTGGATTTTCTGTTTCACACAGTAAAATCCGACTGCAAAGTGGATTAGAAGTGAGTTGAAATGCATTGTACAAACTACCCAGAGATGCTGGTATTAGGCGGGATATAAACACATAAATTAATAAAATTGTTCAACATGTGTGAAAGCATTGAAAAGGTTATATTGGTGCTTTTGTGCCATTTCTTCCACTAGGCAATATTCCTGATGTTATAACATAATGCCAATCATGGTCCCCTAGATGTATAGTCTGGATTAGTGGAGGCTCTTTCTCCCCCTCCTCTTAACAGGAAATGATCATGTGAGTTGCACATCTATGCTTACAAGTCTGCGCATGGATCATCTGGTTCATCATTAGCTTATAATGAATAAAGGGAAGAACCCCCCACTCCTCCATAGTGCAGGCAGTATTTGCCAATTGAATGCATAAACTGCTTTTTATTCTAGTTGTCTGAATGTGTGGCTCACTGCCCAAAAATACTGGATTGTGTGTTAGACACTTCCCCTCTTTTTGTACAGCCAAATTGCTCTTCAAAGGATTTATGTAAGCGTACACAATTCTGTATGCAACATGGAGTGCTGTCAAATTACAGCCAATTTATGGTGACCCCATAGGGTTTACAAGGCAAGAGACTAGCAGAGGTGGTTTGCAGAGGCACACTTTGAGCAATGTTTCTTGGTGGTCTCCCATCCAAATACTAACCAGAGCTGACCCTGCTTAGCTTCCATGATCTGACAAGACTGGTGTCGTTTAAATGCTATAATTCAATGTTAGTACTTCTCCTATTGGTTTGGGAAAATGGATTAATGCAGCAAGTTTTTCCTTTGTACCAATAATTTCCAGGAAAAAAGCACATTTTCACATGGTATACTATGTTCAAAATCAGAGCAAAATCAGACCCAAGTTCAGTAGGTAGGTTAAATCACTTGTTTATATCCTCTACCACTGAAGACACAGATAGTGAACGTGCTTTGCTTTGTGTGGAAAATAGCATTTTAAGCTATGAAATTATTTATCTTTTAACTTTATATGTTATGTTGTATGTTTTATCTTTTAACTTTATATGTTATTTATCTTTTAACTTTATATGTTATGATGTAATTCCATAATTTCACTGTTTTCTAACAGATGTTGTCAGGTTCAGAGATAAGCCATTTGTGCAACCTGCCCAGAGCAGTAGAAGCAGCAGTGGCAAGAACACCTGAATGACTGTGGAGAAGAATCTGAAGCAACACTTTCTGGACCAGCGGAAAAGCTTCTTAGGAGAAGACTCCTTCTGCTGGAGGAAAGTGCTGCGGTTAGCAGAACAGATCCTTGGAATCATAGGCGGATTCCGCATAGGCCTAAAACAGTTGTGTGAAAATGATGTGAAAACAGTGTAAAATGGTTTTCAATGGTGTAAAAGGATTTACACCATTTTCACACCACTGTTTTTGGCCCATGCGGAATCTGCCATAGATTGATTGATTGATTGATTGATTGATTGATTGATTGATTGATTTATGGGATTTCTATACCGCCCAATCCCCAAAGGGCTATTTATAGACTATAACTGCTCCTTCCACACTTGTGGGCTGCTCCGGGCTGATGGGCTGGGCAGGGGAAGGGGAGGAGTGTGGGGAGCGATTTTCCGCCCCCATGTGACCCCGGTGTGCAGCGCCTCCCCACTGCCCTGTTGCAGCTACCTGACTGAAATAAACAGAGAACTGTATAATGTTAATAGCCTAGAAAGCAGATTTCTGACTGGAATCCTACCTAGTGTTATATAAAGCACAACACTGCCCAAAGAAATAGGCAGAATTCACATAGAAGACTTTGTGAGACCAGAAATGGAGTCAAATCCTTATATGGTCACAGATTTTCAGAGAATGAGACGGTAGATTGGTGTAAAGTGAAAGTCATCTCAGCCAAAAGTGATTGCCTCATATTGTTTTACTCAATGTAGAGATAAGATAAATTATTTCTTGTAACCATCAAGCTAAAGAAAATATTTAAATAAAATTTAATTTGTCCAAATTAACCTGGAATCCTACACCAGTAACTTATGAGGGTTTCTTCCGCAGGACCACACAGGTTTTTGAGCTGCTTTAGAGCTTTTGACACAGTACTTTAAGAGAAATTAAAAAGGGGGTTGTAACTATATACCTTGGAAACAAAGGAAAAGTAAATAGTATTTTGCACATATATTTATTCACAAAGAAAAAAGAGTGGTCATCACAAAAGGTTTTTAAAGTATGGACTTGAGCTTGCCTAGAGTATTACATATGAATAAATGAGGATGTAAAATTAAAAGTCTGTCTCTCTGGCTGTTTCCGCACGGTCAAAAGATCCCAGAGTGAGCACGGAAAATATCCCTGTGCAGCCGGGAATTTAGCACGGTTCCAGAAGCTGCACAGGGTCTGCCCCGGTGTTGCCCTGCTGTAATCCCTTTGCCCTGCAACTTTCAAAGATTGCCAAATTGGCGGTTCTTTTAAAATGCCCCTGTGTGACCCTGCTGCCATGCAAACACCATGGGAGCAGACCCGGATATTTTTCCTGCCTCACCACTCCACTTCCTCCTAAAAGTGGTGGGAGGCAGCCCGCCCCCAGCTGGCAGGCCGTCAGGGAAGAAAGGCTTCCTCATAGCACGGCTGGCTCCAGCATCAAAGCACCAGATAATCTCAGTGTCTCATCAAAGAAAAAACACTTTAAACCACCAAATGGCTGCTTCCTTAACACCCATTCAGTATATGAATAGTAGTCAACTGTTTCAAAGGTCACTGATCTCGCCTGTCCACTTCCTCCTAAAAACTCCGGGAGGCTCGCGCATGTGCGCACACACACACAAGCCCCACAGCTAGCAGGCTGGCAGGGAAGAAAGGGGGCCGCTGAGAGGCTTTCTCATAGCTCCAGTGCAGAGAAGCTGGGAGAGCCAGTGCGGCGTGTGGAACAAACTGGAGCATTACCTCCCGGTCTTGCCTCTGCTCCTGCGAAGAACCGGGGAGCCGTGCCGAGGCAGAAACCAGGATAAAAAAGCACTGATACGTACAATTCCGGTTCTACCCCGATGTAATTGTGCCTTGCGGTAATGGCCTCTCTCTTACACACACAGAGAGAATTTTTAAAACTAGCTTTCATTTCTTATCTGTGAAATTTAGTTGAGTTTTCTTTTAATTTCATATACGTACACACACACTAATAAACCTTACAATGAATTGAAGCACAGTAACATATGAATTACAGCAATTATTCCATCCAAATTTTATAATTTCTAAATGTTATTCATCCAAAACAAATAGGGTTTTTTTGCAATACACATAATTTAGCATATAAATAAAATGATTTATGTTTGTCTATGAATGCTCTATGTGTGTGTGTGTGAATGTGTGCGTTGGAGTCTTCTTTAACCTTCCAAAATAATATATCGAGAAGGTGTCTAGATTTTTTAGGAAGAGATTCAACATAATTTAACAGAAGTAATTGTGGAGTAGGCACTACTAAATATTCAAGACCATTGGTCAACATAATTGTCACCATAAGCCAATAACTCTTTGCCCAAGTACAAGTCTACCACACATGGAAGCAATCTGCCTTTAATTCTCCACAGTACCAACACTTACTAGGAACAAACTTATTAATTCTTGCAAGCCTGAGCAGAAAAAGATTTCATTGATGCAACATCTTGATCATGTTTTCACACATAATGAAATTGACCAGAAAGATCAGATGAAAAAAAGAAATCACATGACAGGTATTTCTAACTCAGGGCCTAAAGCCTTATGACTGAAAATTATTGTCTTCTACCTCAGACAGTATTTCATAGTTTATGTCAGAAAGTTAATATTAACACTTTGCAACAGAGAAACTCAAAAGAGATTAATTTCCCTAACTCTTGTCAACATAGCCTATTTAGGTGATTTTTTTATTACATGGTAAAATGTAGGCCATTAGGTTACAGAACTTTTTCTTTATATGCTAAATAAGGCCAGTGCCTGGCTATCTCTGGCATAAAGGTTATTAGAGTCATATTTATCTTCTGTCTGATAACATGAAGAATGAAGAAAATGTAGGCTCTTTGATTTCAGCTATAGAGTGAGACTATAAGCTTTAAAACCAGTTTGTTTGGCAGAAGCCTACAGTAAACAGAACAATGTGAAGACTACAAGTTGAGAATAATGTCTTATAATATTTACCTACACCAACCTCAACTATGATAAAAGTGAAGGACTTTGTACTATCTCTCAACCTCAGGTTTCAGAGTGGGAGACAACTATAATGTCAGAAGGGTCAAAACACTGGGCATCCTTTCTCTAACTGCTCTGACATTATCCCTCTGTTGTGTAGATTGCTACTCTTAGGAATACTCTTAGGAAAACCTCCTTCCTGCTTCTTCTCACACCTCTATTGGATGCACAGTTTTCCATGTTGCAATCATGAGGGCAGGACTCCATGCTAGTTTGTTAGACTAGATTTGGGAACTGTATTTACTCTATCCTATTTAGAAATGGAGTTCCTGCAATAAATGTAGAATGTTAACTTGAATGGACAGAAGGCTGTGAGTTATTTTTGTTCCTGCAGGCTGGTGCACACAGATTGGATAGTGCTCTGTTGTGCACCCTAAAGCCTTGTAAATTCTGCAGAATTACTGGATCTAGAATCTAACTGATTCTTGAAGGACCAAGATTCTTGAAATCCAACAAGCTAATTAGATACCTAACATCTCTTATATTTTTCTCCTGACGTTCTTTCAAGGAACTCTTTCCCTATTTTGTCCTTATAATAATCCCATCAGGTAGGCTGAGAGAAAGTAATTGGCCCAAGGTTACTCAGTGAACTTCATAACTATGTGAAAATGTGTACTCAGATCTCCCAAGTCCTAGTCAGACAGTGTATTCACTGCACCATAGCTGCATAAACGTTTTGGAGATTTGGACACCTCATCAGTATATAGGTTCCATATACTTTTCCTAGTCTCTAACCATTTTATTTACAGCCAGTAAAGTAAGGGGTGATAAATTAAACCTGTAAACCCAGCAACTACAATATTCATTTCTGCCTCTGAAGACTGCATGCACAGAGAACAAAAACAGCTGGCAGTGTGAAAGGGCCGAAAGCACAAAATGAGAAATGGGAGCATCTGGCAGATGGCCTCAAAGTTCCATAGAAGTCTGGAGAAAATGAACAAATGTCCCTTGGAACCAGGACTTCCAGACGCAAATATTTCCCCATTCATTTTTAAGGTGAAAATTTATTGCCTTTCCACTGACTTCAGTTGGTCTTATGTAAAATGAATGACTGTGCAATCTTAAACAAAGTTACTCCTTCTAAGACCATTTATCTTAATGCAATCCTAAACTTTCTTGGGAGTAAGCCCTACTGAATAGAACTGATCAGGATTCTAAGTAGAAAGTTGACATCATAACAAGTTGACACCAGAGCCCTTCGGGGGAAGGGCAGTATATAAGTCTGATTATAAATAAATTAAATTAAAATAAATAATAATAAACCTGTGTTTCAATACATCACAAAAGGTCTAAATGACTATAGCAAAATAAAATAAAATACTACCGATTGGCAAAAGTGCATTAGTGTGCAAATAGCCTCTGTAGGTTCTGGTGGGTGAGGAAAGGAGCCAAACATTTCTATACAAAAGACAGAAAGGGATTACTCTAGCATTTCACTTTGTGGAGCATCAAGGTCGTACCCTGCGTCATCAGCCTATCTATTGCACATTCATTCTTGAAAGGTATAGTTTCACTTTGTAGGTGTACAGATTAACAACCAAAGGAAAAGGAAAATAGTCCTGCTGGATATGGATAGTGCAAAAAGCTTTCAAGAGCAAATTGCGGGCTTGTTGTCACAGTCTGCAAAACATTAGCAGGGCAGCATAATGCTTCCCGTGTCTAAATCACATTTTACCACATACTGTTTGGATTAAAGCAGACATATATTCATAATTCCAAAAAGTAACATAAAACATAGTTCAAGATCATCTGACACACTGCCAATATCTGATAGCGTAATTGTGAAAAGGATATCCTGCCTCCTGCATTCTGTATTTTTTGAATCTTAAACGCTAAAGAATGGATCTATTGCATTGCAAGTAATTTTGTGACTTCTCAGATTTAAGATACGAATCACTGGACAAATGGCGAGCTTTGACCTTTCTGTTCAACAGTTACCTGATTGCTTCACCGAAGAGCACATATAAGTATTTAAAATATTTCATGCACATATCTACAATGACAGCCCTGCCACAGCTTGTACCTTCGGATACAACTAAGGGACACTGCAAACTTTAAATCACACAACAGTGTGTCACTCATCTGGCTTAACATAAATACTATACTGTTTCAAGATGAAACACGTGACTGTAAACCATTGTGACACATGGATATTTATTTATTTATTTATTTAATTGGACTTCATAGACCGCCTCATCCCTGGAGGGCTCTAGGCGGTTCACAACATAGACAATATAACAACCAATAAAATCCTAAAAACATTAAGATCAATATGCAGCATAACAACCCATCTTAGCGGCACCCAGTCTTAAGGCTGGGAGGGACTGGCAGAGTCAGATGGAACTAATATAGGGCACTGCCAGAGATGACACTGTGGAGGGCCTCACAAGGGGGCACCAAGGAGGAGTGTTAATAATGACTGATTCAGTGCATTATATCTACCTGTTGTTGTACACAGAGATCTTTCTCTGAGGCTTTCTGAGATACTTGGATTGATTGTCTGTCAAGCATATGAAAGAAATATCTATTCTAGCAAGGGTCATGATCCAAAATGCCAGTCTCCCCATCTGACTGCTTTCACAGCAGCTAACTCAAGGCTCACGTGCACACTGATACAGTATGAGAAACGGTGTATATGTGTGCCAAAACTGGGAAGTGATGGGCAATGTTCTAGGGATGACCAAATCTTTATAATTTTTACCACAGAGATTTCAGGGATCATCTAGAAGTGGTGTCACAGAATTCTTTCCCTCAACTTTCTTTTGTCTAATTGGGCCAGGTGGCTTATGGTATACTTGGGCCAGCCAGTGGAGGGTGGCACTGGGATTGGCCTTGAGGCCTTAGTCTCACGTACCTACAGGATCGCATCACCATAACAGCTTCTCTCATCTGAGCTTCATCCTCCTGAAGATCCCACCCAAATGGGTGAGATTGCAAACTGCCTGTTCATAGGCATTCTCTGTAGTGACTTCCATTTTGTGTAATGACTCATCTGAGGTCCAAAGCCTACGATTTCACAGAATGTGTGAAATAGAAATGTTCAAAAGGGCATTTTTCATAAAGAGATTAGAACTGTGGTGTAAGGAAAGAACTCTCGAACCTATCTTCACCAGGGAGATGCTCATAGCCTGTGACAATGTATGTTATATGTACCATCTTTTTACTGCATTGGATCACCCACTGTCTGCATTATGGTATTTCATGCTTAGTTTTACCCTCTTTGTTTCATTGTTGGTTTTGTTGTTTGCATTGTTTTTCAATTATGTGACCCCTTACGAGAGAGTCTTGCTGTCTGATTTGAACTGTTTTTGAGTCTCAGTGAGAAAGGTGAGCTATAAATGAAGTAAATACAATAGAATACAATAAAATCTTTGAACAATTGGGAAATGTTTCATAAATTGTGTTTTTAAAATACTGTTTATTGAGTCAAATGACTAGAGTATCAGAAAGCTTCTACGATATTTCTAATACTCCACTCAGCCAAAAGGCAAACGTGATCATCAGTAACCTACAAGCTTTGCAGCAGGCACTTTATACTGAAGTATTTTTAGATGTGGAGAATAATGTACCAGAAAACTAGCTAAATATTTTATGGAGACAGCCTTCACACACAAAGCAAAGAGGTTGTGAGTGCTTAGGGTGATTCTCCAGAGTGCTTTGAATGAAATAAGGTCAGCTACAGGCCCAAGTTAAAGGAGATGAATGTTTGACTCAAAGTGAAAAGTTAAAATCTGTTTCTAGGCTGTATGACTACTGGAGAAACATTCAATGTAGAAAACTATAACTAGTAAACTAGTTTTTTGTGTGCAGGGATTTTTTAAATGTACATTGCCCACTTGGACAAATTAAATTTTATTTAAATATTTTCTTTAGCTTAATGGTTACAAGAAATAATTTATCTTATCTTTACAATGAGTAAAACAATATGAGGCAATCACTTCTGGCTGAGAAGACTTTCACTTAATATCAATCTACCCACTCATATCAATCTACCCCCGTGTTGCTAACAGCTCAGAGTTAAATTCCTGTCCATTTAATAAATGCTTAGTGTGTAGAAACAAATAGTTAAAGCTTTTCATGGCATGAAGGTAAACAACATTACCTGGTAAAAAGCATTCCATTAAGCCTCTATTAAAGGGACAGGACATTTTTTTCTTCATGTTGCTGGTAAACCTATCTTGCACCATTTTCCCACCCTGAAATGATCCCAAGATGCAACAGTGTTTAACCCAAAGGAGAAACCAGTGTGTTTCCATAGGGGAGCAAATTGTTTCTACTCAGTGAAACGGTGTGTGTGTGTATTGGGTGTGTATGTGTGGATATGATGCCTCTTCTCTATTTGTTAGAGTCCCAACTGTATAATATGTTTTCCAGTTCGTAACAATGCACACTTGCCTTTCTGAACATTGTTGTAGCATCAGAAAAAGACACTTGGTATGAGTTACTTTTAGCCATGTTTGATCATTTTAATTTTTATTTGGATACTTGACTAAAAAAAGATAACCACCAGGGGGCATTTGTATGCTGCCAAATATTAGCACAGCCTTGCAGTTCATTGAAATTTAGCAGCATCTACAAGGAGGATCACAAATGAGGCCTGCACCTCTAACTGCCTGACTTTTTCTTTAAAATAAATATCTACACTCTGCTCTTATGCAAGTCCACTTAAGAAGCAAAATCTGTTCAATCCTGTGGGACAATGCAAGGAATGCATGCATAGGATTGTAGGCCTCTCTTATGGTTCCATGGTTTTGTCAGACATCAGTATGGTGGTGTTTGAACCAATGCACTGCAACAGAGTTGGACAAACTCAGATTCAAATCCCCACTCTTCTTAGAAGGTGCAAATATGGGAAGAGACATATTGATCTGGCTTTTCTGCCATATCTTTCATTATAACACCTTCACCTACCTGACAATTAGCAAGAAAGGGGAGGCTGATCATGTCAGTGAAAACTGGTTAGTTGGCAGTCCTGACCATGAAACTCTCTGAGTGACCAATCCTTTTCTTCCTCCAGGGCACCTGGAGTGGTGGAAATAGTTTTCCTCTTCCCATCTTATCCTCACTACAACCCTTTGAGGCAGGTTAGAATAGAATAGAATAGAATAGAATAGAATAGAATAGAATAGAATCTTTATTGGCCAAGTGTGATTGGACACACAAGGAATTTGTCTCCGGTGCATATGCTCTCAGTGTACATAAAAGAAAAATACATTTGTCAAGAATCATAAGGTACAACACTTAATGATTGTCATATAGGTCTAGTAAGCATCAGGAAACAATCTAAGGCTAAGCATGTGTGACTGGGCTTCAGACACATGGTTATTGTTAGGAAGAAGTTATGTGGATATCGAACTTGCCTCAGAGGATTGTCATAAGGATAAGATGGACAGGAGAGAACCATTTCCAACTCTAGAGTTGAAGAAAGGCAGGTTAAAAATCTATTGATAGAAAAGGCAGGTTAAAAATCTATTGATAGAAAAAAGACAGATCAGTCTCTTAGTGTTATCTTTTAAATGGTACCTACAGCAAGTAAAAGAATAATTAAGCAGCATTTACCACCTTGAGTTTATTCAAGGGAAATATTTAAAAAATAAATGGAGAGAATGAACTCACGATCACTGAAGGAAGTCAATTAAGTGCTGACTCTGGGGCATTTCCCCACCATCAGCTTCTGTACCAAGGTATCAAAAGGACAGGGAAAGCTCCAGCTATTATTACGGAAACTTTAAACAACCAGCTCCGATGTAATTAATGAGTGGTAGACTACTGCAGTAATGATCATTACTAAAAGGGGAGTTGTGTGCTCTTCCTCCTCCCTTCTATTATGCCACTGTAAGTTAATAATATAAGTTAATAATATTAATATGATGTCTTCCACCAATGACATTACCACTTTGCTTCTGGCTCTGTGCTGGCTACTGAAATCAGGCTAGCAAGGAATCTCAAGACATCTTTTTTTTATTCCCAGAAATTCCATACATGAGTATGGGTGGGTATGGCATAAAATGGAACCCCAAATCTATAATTCCATGTGGTTGCTTGTTTATGTGGGACAGAACCTATAATACTGAATGGTTTAGTACAGTGCAATATGACAGAAATTCTATGGAGTAGCTTTTAAAGCTTAGAAGTTAGAACTTTATGTATCTCCATAGCACTGCCCTTTAAAAATACACAGTAGTTCTGCAGCAGGTATAAACGCTAAACTATTCCAGCCACTAGCAGCATGGAGGCAGTTATGGCAACAGTGGGAGGACACCTGGATACTTGGAAGCAATTATTTACTCAAGTCAGGTGGCTGAATACATGCTAGTTCGAAACCTGGGCTTACAGAAAGGATGGCACCAATAAATGTGACTGACTACCTATCTAACCTGCTTAAAATTGTCAAAATAAATTTTGTGAAGGTAGAATCAGAGGCATGAAGGACAGGCATGTGATTTTCCTGAGATAAAAAGAACTTACTCCTTGATACTCTGCTTACACAGAGCAGGAAGTCTGGGGGCGGGGATCTTACTTCCTCTCAGGAAGTATCAGATGTTGGGCTGGATTAAATTTTGTAATAGTGTCTGACAGAGGATTATTGAAATCTGGTTGGCAGAGGATTATTGAAAGCTGTTGGTAAACTTCCCACTAATTTATGTGCACAAGAAAATAACCATAAACAAAAGGTAAAGCTCATTTAAAGCCCAATGTGCAAAATATAGTACATGCCCCAAGAAAATGGAAAGTATGTTAATAAAACTTTATTTTTTACAGGCCAGTTTTCTGTGAGGTCTGTTTAGCCTTGGCTAAATGGATGTGTGATTTCACAGAATGCCTCCAAACATTTAAACTGGTAAGGAAGGAAAAGGCCAGGTCCTAGAATACTAGCAACATTTAGCTTTACTTGAGGAAGTGGAAAGGATGATTTCATCAAAAGAACAGAACACTCCCCTCCCCATTAGACACATGGTTATTGTTAGGAAGCAGTATGAGGAAAGTGTGAGATGAATAAAAACACAGAGGCAACATAACTGACACTGGGAAGCTAAGGACTAAGTGCAATACGGGTAAGTGCATATAATAAAAGTCTAATGCTAGCTTTAGAAAAGTGATAAGGATCCAAACATGATGGTGTGTTTGACTCCTTCTGCTACCTACAGCTTTTCTACTTCTGACTGCCCTAGGTCTTCTTCCCTTCAGAACATGGGTTAATACATGTTTTAAACGCTTTCTCAACATTTTAGATAACAGTTCTTTAAAAAAGAAGGAAACCTGGCCTCAAAGGCTCTGCTACATTCCTTTGCACATGACATGCAGTTAAGCTCTAAGCAAGAAAAGGAAACAGGAAATAAGAAAGACAGAACAGGAAGACCATATACCATTTAAGAAGGGCTGGCTGGGGCAGACAACAAACATCTGGAAGCTGAATTTCAAGTGTTTTTTGATGAAGTTGTCAAACTGTTGATGGCAACTCAAATAGAATATAAGGTTGTTCAGTTAGCATGGTGCACCTGTATAGGGTTAGATCATCAGGACTGTTGTGAGGTTAAAAATGGAAGAGAGGAAAAGGATGTAATCTGCTTCAGGACCCCACTGGGAAGAAAGGCAGGGTATAAATGAAGTAAGAAGGAAAATAAATTTGTGCTCCTAAATGGCTTTCAGAATGGCTGTCATAAAATTGCTAATTTTTATGTACAGAAGCCCGTGTGGTGCAGTGGTTAAGTGTGGCTGGCTCTAATCTGGAGGACTAGTTTCAATACCTCACTCTTCTATATGAATACTGCTCGGTGATCTTGGGCCAGTCACAGTTCTCTCAGAACCCTCTTGGTCCATGCCGAAGTAGACAATGGCAAACCACCTCCAAACATCTCTTACCTTGAAAATCCTACAGGGCTGCCATAAGTCATCTGTGACTTGATGGCACACACAAACATGTACAGAAGAGAGATCGGCTCTGCTTTCCCCCTGAAAACCAGGTTAAGTCAGCCCTCTGACTTGCACGGAGAAAATTCTTCAGAGGTGTTTTTCTTCAGCAGGTCCACCAAGTCTTCTGTATCTTTCTATGGCAAGAAGGAAGAAGCCTATTTTCATCATAGCTTTACGTACTACTGAAACACCTTTTGAGAAAAGAAAGCATTGCTTAGTTTCGTCCTCATTAAAATCTGAAAGCCCTCTGGACCTCATAACCACATCAGAAAAACATCTGAGGATTGTAGTCAGCATCTTCTGTTGTTTACATGGAGTTTTATGATGAAACAAAAAAAACAGACCACAAAGCAAAAGTGCACCCTAAAGAGAAGTTTGATCTTGTGCTCTTTGCAAGTCTTTGCAGCATTCCTGCTTTGCCACAGGGGGAAGAATAATATTACTGCGGGTTTGTACTGGGGGAAGGTGCTATGACGAAGCCTCAGGCAGAAGGATATTGTTTTCCTTGTGAAAATTGGGTGGCTAGAAGTCTCAGTGGGATTCCATCCAGCGGTAGTTAGATCATGAGTGGGCCCTGAAAACTTCAGCTTATTTAGGGGGTAGACTCTTATCTGGGCAAAGACCCCTGGTGAGCAGCCTAGCGACCACTATCCTAGCAGACCCCTTTGACTTTTGCAAACTGCTCAAGTAACTTGAGTTCTGTAACTGAAGTTCAGGTCTATGATTATGTTCAAGCCTAATGGCCTTACCTAGAGATTCTATTATCATTTCATTGCTGCTCACTAATATCTTGGAACAATGTGTATGGGAAGACATTTGTATCAATTAGCCCCTAATGAAACAGAAATGGAAAAATCTATTACAACATCTGTCTTTGTTTCCACTGCTTCATTCTATTTAAATTTGACAACAGAAAACAAATAGCAAAGGGGGGATGTAACTGATATCAGTTTAAAATCATCCAGGTTTTAGTAAAAGCCCAGCCACAGTAAAAGTTCATTTACGCATGGTTTTAATTTGGTTAAGGTTTCCTGACCACAAGTGTCTAGAATCTAGACACTTTCCTGACCACGTCTAGAATCTAGAAGAAATCTACATTTCTTACATTCCCCACCAAATGAAGCCAAGTGTGATATGTTTATGGCATACTTTACCAACCATTGTATCAACTTCCAGCTTCTTAAAGACACCAGTTGTACCTGTTTCAGTGGATGCTAAGAAAAGTTGCACACCTGGAATTATCTCTACTATGCAGTTATACAAAGCTAGCGTGATAAGCCAGTGTGCTGCAAGAGTGGTGGACTCTAATCCAGAGAACTGGGTTTGATTCCCCACTCCCACACATGAAGCCTGCTGGGTGACCTCAGGTCAGTCACAGTTCTTTCAGAACTCCCTCAGCCCTATCTACCTCATGAGGTGTCTGCTGTGGGGAGAGGAAGGGAAAGGAGTTTGTAAGCCACTTTGAGTCTCCTTACAGGAGAGAAAGGTGGAGTATAAATCCAAACTCTGCTTCTTCAAAAACATATTCACGAGCTTTTGAAGAAGTTGTCAAACTGATCACGAGTAAGTGATCCTGAATAGAAGCTTTTAAGCGTGCCACTTTTTAAGCGTGCCACTTCATTTGAACAGGTGAAAGTCCAAATTAGTTCAGAAATCTTTGCAAGAATCCCATAAACTAGGAGGGGCTAAGTAAGTCCTCCCAAAATTGACCATAGTAGGCCTTTATCCACCTTGCTGTACACAATAGAAACATAATAGAATTCAGACTTTCAAGACCAAATTGGTTAATTATATCATTAGACTTGCAGTCTTTTTCAGCCATCTGAGTAACTACATGAACAGTGTTTTTTTAAGCATACATGTAGGTGGCAAAGACCACGTCAGAAGAGGAAGAATAAATGAAGTGGAGCATAGAGAAGGATCTTTTTTTTATTATTTTGAGTGTGAATGTCTAAAGAAAAACCTTTGGCCATGAGTGGTTTATACTTCAGTCAAGATAAAAGTTAAGTCAAGTCAAAGAGCTTCCATACAGCCAAAGGTATGAAGGCAGCAAGCTGTGCTCACGAGTCATAAACATACTGCGTGTTTGTTATTTATTAACAATAATAACTGAACTCAATACTGATCCAGAGGGTTTACACGTCTCACAAAAAAAACCTGTGATAACTAACCACAATATTTATTATATTGTAGAAACAACACCCGTGGCAACAACAATAAAGGATTTTTCATTAACCAGCCTTCAAATTTACTAGAAAGAAAAATTACACTGATCCTTCAGGAAAGCTTACACACATTTAAAAAGTGTATAACATTTGAAATAAAAGTGATACTTTCTTTTTAATGAAGTAAACATTAGGGCTTTAAAAACACCCACACACAACTTTGTGACAGGTGTCCATGTGATTGCCACAGGAATTTTCTCAGTAATATTTCAGTCACTGCAAAGTGAGAATCCCCCAGTTCCCTCACAATTTAATTCAAGCAAAATTGTATTCGTCAGCGTTCTGGAGTTTTTCCCTTCCAGTCTCCGCCCTACCTTACAAAAAAACACTCTCATTTCCCCCCCTTTAAATTATACTGATAACGTTACTCTTAAAACAACAGTCCTAAGATGAAGGGTTTTAAAAAAACACACCCAGAAACAATATTTTTTTGAATGATGTTAAAGAAAAAATGAAAAGGTTCAAACAGAATCTTAGATTTCCAATGAGCAACAACTAAAATGATCTAACATTACTGAGAAAATACAAGACACATTAGACGATACATTAATTACGCTGTATACTCATCTTGAAATTAAAAAAAAATGCAGATGAATCTTCGTTGCAACAATTTCATCAGTTTAGCAGCTCACATAATCTATCATGTTCACACCACCATACTATACAAAGAGGTGGGGGTGGGTGGGGGGAGAAACCAACAACCCTAACCTTTTCAAAATAAGTGGTAGAAAAAAGTTAGTCACAGAAGTTGCCTTCATAAGTATTTTGAGAAGGGGGCCATGTGGAGCATCTAAATGGTACAATATAAAACATTGTAAATAACAGCTGAAAACACAGAAGCAGAGTTCCTAAAAAACAAAAAAACAGAAAAACAAAACCAGTGCTTCCTTTACAGTTATTTTTTTAAAAAATAAGTGAATACTTTAGCCAGACAACCTCTGAAGATCATGGAAGCCATTGTCATACAACGCACATCAAGCCTCTGGTGAGGTGAAGGCCATTTGCTACAAAATCTAGCTTGCTCTACTTCCTACAAACATTTCCTCAAGTGGTCATTGTGAAGAGCTCCATCAGACAAAGAGTCTCGATACCAGCAACAAAAGTCTCAACCATTGCTAACCGGGGTAGAGAAAGTCCTGTTTGCTGCTATAATCTGCTTTCCCATTTTTAACATTGCACCATGTAGGTTCCAGTAACAAGACACACCCATTGTTGCATTTATCACCTTGCTCACGCAAGATATGCTTTTTCCAACAGACCCCTGCAGTTGGAAAGCATCCCACAGTTGCCTCTGGCAGTCAATGTGAGATGTCAGCTTTCTTGTTTTGCTGCTTCTCCCTGGGCTTCCCCAGTTTGCTCAGTGGGATTTCTTTGTGCATCTCCTTCACCTTCTGCAAGAGACAAAAGAAAATGAATTGTAGCAGTTCACTGGACTGTCTGGCTTACCTAAAACCAGTCAGCAAATCCCCTGCTTTCCTATTGATCTTTTAAACACAGAGACCTATCAATCTTCACTGCTGCCAGGGAACTGTGAAAGTGAGTTCATATCCACTATAAGAATGGTGAAGATTTTACTACGTTGCTAACTTATTCCAGTAAGAGTTCTGTTTGCTGCAAAGCATTCTTTTGCAGACAGACAGTGTGATGTAGTTGTTGAGAGCAGTGGACGCTAGTCTGGAAAACTGGTCTGAGTCCCCACTCCTCTACTATAAGCTTCCTGGGTGATTTGGGGCCAGTCACAGTTCTCTCAGAACTTTCTCAGCCCTTGAATCGCAATGGCAAACCACCTCTGAATGCCTCTTGCCTAGAAAACCCTACAAGGACGGCATAGGTCAGCTGTGACTTGACAGCATTTTCACCACCGCTATTTTGCATATTCAATAATAAAGAGTTATGGTTCTAATTCAGGGATGGATGCCTTATGATCCATAGTCAGACAAAGAAGAAAAGTTTGGATTTATACCGCCCACCTTTCTCAACCATAAGGAGCCTCAAAGCAGTTTACAAACTCCTTCCCTTCCTCCCCCACAACAGACACCTTGTCAGAGAGATGGGACTGAGAAAGCTCTGACAGAACTGTGACTAGCCCAAGATCATCCAGCAGGCTTCATGTGGATAAGTGAGGAATCAAGCTTGGTTAACCAGACTAGAGTCCGCCGCTCATGTGGAAGAACACAGCAGAAGTTTGATATACCTACTTCTACTGTCTGGCTCTACATAAATAAAAAGATTGTCAAGAATCTGGCAAGTGGGTCACAAATTGTGCAGGCTTATTCTAATTCAAGCAGCAGAAAAGAATTTGTCTTCCTATAGAACGGCATTCAGTGAACTTTACCTATTTTGCAAATGCTTACAACTGACAACAATTTACTGCTCTAGCAAATTGCTGATTGCAACAGGTGGCAGCTAAAGCAGAAACAAACTAAAAAAAACACGCCAGTGGGAAAATGCATAAATATAAGAATAAAAAGAATCCTGAATATTAAAGATACAACCATTTTGGTTTCTAAACTATGGATTCTAAACACTGGGGGTTTTGTTGGTGGATAGAAAATAATGGAGCTAGAGAGTCTATCTACCCCTGAACTCTCCAAAGCTACAGTCTTTCCAAGCCCTACTACTAAAAATAATTTTAACTGGAATGATCTGGGACTTGCTGCATGAAAAATATGTGTTCTGTTGCAGACCTATGAACCATTATCAAATATTTGTACTGATATACATATTTATATTAATAATATTAGAACCTATCAGCTGCAAACTGAACAATAGTTTGTTCTACAATTTCTTTTAAGTTGAGCACTTACCAGTTTTGTTGATATCAAGTTCTGATAACTTTAGAGATAGTTCACTAGAATTTCCACTTGTAGAAGATACAAGGATATCATGAAGTGCATTTCGCCTCCCAGTTCTTCCAGAAGCAATGAAATCTGCATATGTCGATTCCACATCAGTCATCGCTAACAGGTATACACATAGCAACGCCTAAGGAAGCCACCAAACAAAAAAAAAACATCAAAACAGTTTTTGGGGCACATATGTCGGAAGGAGCTGGAGGCAAATATGTAATCACCTTATACTTCCCGATATGTAACCTTGACAAGCTCTCATTATGAACTAAGCATAATGAAAGATAGCAACATCTTCAAGTATTGATTGTCTTTAACTGTATCGTTACATTTAAAAAAACACTGCAATTTTTTGAAAGCAATCATACAGAAGAAAGTCCTTAAATCAAATGAAATGCATGCAAAGAAATTAAAAAAAATGATTGATGTTACCTGTACAGAGGCGTACCTAGGGAAAATGGAGCCCATGGCAAAATCTGAGTTTTGTGCCCCGCCCCCCAATGGGCAGCCACCCTCCCCCACCATGACAAAAGGCCACCCTCCCCCACTACAATGAAAGAACGATTTTTTGCACCAGGTCATTTCAAAGCCACCATCACATTATAGAACATATCTCTACTCACAAATCTGAACACAGCAATGGGCCATGGCACACAGCAGAAATAATTTTTGACAACATTTTCAAAATGCTTTCAAAATGTTTAACAACTGTTGTAACGACTTACATAACGACTTAAAATGCTTTCAAAATGTTTTATTACCGCTGTGAATAATGTTTTATTACCCTCCCACTCATTCCTTTGCATTTCTCCCAAGCATTGCCAGAAATAATAGCCATTTTGGATTAATATCACTGGAGGTCTCGGGACATGCTGTCGCACAAGGCCAAGGCCCATGGCGCTGAGCTGGTTAAAGCTAGGACCGTCCGTGTGGACGGTCCTAGCGTCGTCGGATCAGCGTCAAGTACACCGACCTGGCCGCTTCCACATTCATGCGGAAAAGGCCAGAGAGAGAGCGAGCGAGCGAGCGCTTATGTATTCTTTTGAATTTATATGGTGAGCATGCATCAGCCTGGGTAACCAAGGCGGCGGAACGCAATTAGGCAGAGGAGGAGGGGGTGTGATTGGTTGATTTTGCACCCCCATGTGACTCCCACAGGGGGTGCGGTGTTTGTCCCTGGATGTCCCCATGGGAGCTTTGCCACTGCTGTGACATCCAGTGTTTACACATGAACATCTTAGTATGTGTTTTGGATATTTCATTTGGATGTCTGGATATATTCCTAACCTAACAAAGTATATTGTGCAAGGGCTGATAGCAGTACAAATAAAAGAATTTCCACTAAGTTAGACTTGTTCACAAATTACAGTGAACACATATACAATAAACATACAGAGGCTGCCCAACTTTTTCTTCAACGAACACACACACCCCTTGTTCATATATAAAACTTGAATCCTGCCCTGGGCATGTTAACAGGTTTTGTTCCACTGTAAAACAAAACATGGGCTTGAACATGTGATTTAAACCCCACATTTATCCAGCTAATGATTCCTGCTTTCATTTGTAAAGTGAATGTGGACTGACTGAAGCTCCCTTGCTTGGATATAAAAAATTGTAAAAAGAGGGCGATGTCAGCAGCTTGCAAAGCAGAGAGGCTAGTTAGGAACTGGACGCTACTGGTTTGTCCTCTTGGGAGATAGTGGTTTGCTGGTTTCGTGATGGTAATCTTTGTTTTTACCACTACTATTGGAAATGCTCTGCTTTAAAACCATCTTTGCAATGGGTCTTTATTTGATCTTTAGAATTGAGTTTACCATGGCATGGGGATTTTTTTTCTCTTTCTTAGAAACATGCTATAATAGGCCTCCTTTTCCCCTTTACTGTTCCCTTCCTTTCCCCTTCACTGTACAGCATGATTGTTTGAGTCTATGGGAGATTATGGTTTAAATTTTCAATTGTGTTGTATTCCCCTTGGTTGAGGTTAATAGCGCTGGGGTATAGATGAGAATCCATTGATGTTATTGTTTCATCTAATTGATTGTAATGAGCTGCCCTAAGTCCATATGAGGAAGGCCAGCCTTTAAATTGAAATAAGTAACTATCAATCTGGGTTTTTTTTTTAATGAAAATACTGTTCTAGTGCTCTTCCTAGCCCATGTTCATTTCTAGAACAGACCAAAGCTTGGCAATATGCCAGGAGTGGAATATAGATTTTATATATGAACAGGGAATTTTAAATATATATGTTTTAATAATTCTGGATACATTTCATTACTCTGAAGTAAAAAAGGTAAAGGTGCAAGCACCGAGTCATTACTGACCCACAGAATGGCATCACATCATGATGTTTACTAGGCAGATTTTGTTTACATGGTGGTTTGCTTTGCCCTCCTCAGTCGTCTACACTAAGAGGCAGAGCTACCAGGGGGCAGGGGGCTGTGCGGGTTGCACCGGGCGCATACCTGGGGAATGGAAAATCACCCCTGCGGTGCCTGTTCCTTTCAGGCTAAAAACGGCCTGGTGGGAACTACACTCTCCAGGACACCTTGCGAGCCCCAGGGTCTCATGGGAACTGTAGTTCCAGCCAGGCCGTTTTCAGCCTGAAGGGAACAGGCTGCTTTTCCAGGCTGAACTAAGGTAAGGGAGGGCGGGAGGCAGGGCACCATGGAGGGGGGAACACAGAGTGTGCACCGGGCAAACTCTGGCCCAGCTACGCCTCTGTCTACACTGCCCCCAGCAAGCTGGGTACTCCTTAAATAAAAGGTTGGGCAGTGCTGTACTAGCTGCTTCATTGCCACTGCCCGGAGAATGTGAGGCAAATTGTGCAAAAATCATGTAAGTGTGACTTAGTAAAAGCAAGGAGTTGGACACCAAGCTCTATACTCACAGAACCTGATTCCAGTCTTCCTAAAGATAGAGGGGCAGAAAAAGGTAGGCTGGCTGGTGGGTGGGTGGGAAGAAGATAAGGAAACCGAACAAATGGGCAGGCCATGGGGCTACTAGGGAACAAAAAAAAAAGAAACAGTTAAATGAGGTGCCCCCCCACAAGTCTTCATGGGTCCCCTGCTTGCTACTTATAAAGTTTCTAGAACTCTGAATAACACTTCAGACTAAACAGGCAGCCAGAAAAACTCATGAAGTACAAATCTAATGTGCTGTAAATCCATTCTTTTTAAAAAGATAATTGGAAGCAGCAGCTTTTTGTACGAATTGAAATATAATCATTTTTAAGAGACTGGTCAGCACAAAAGACTTTAGTCAAGAGGGAGTTAAAGGTTGCAGAATGGGATCCAAAATGCTTATTCAAGTCCATTACTCTCTCACCTCACTACTCTGGTTCCCTAAGACTTGTTCTACTGTTTTCATAGAAGCACATTTTTTGAAAATTGCACTTAACAAGCTTTTGTCTATTTTTGTTCTTTTTAATTGTGTCCTCCCTCCTACTCCAGTCTTTCTTTCACTCACTCTCAGTACAGCTAAGAGACAAAATAGCTATATGAGCCTTCCTGGAGCTGACGGCACTGTTATTTGAGAAGCAGGCAAAGGGGATTAGGTAGAACATTTAATACTGGCTAAATATAGTTAAACCGAATGTCTCAGGAGCAACTTATCCACACAGTACTTTGGATTTATGAAACTTTTGAGAATGGCAGTTGACAGGCCCATCAGCCCAAATACTGACAAACTAATTTTAAGGCTCCAAACAAGATCTAAAATGGATCTCAAGACTTGCTTTCTTTCCAGAGAAAGAGAAAATTTCTCAAGAACCCACCTTGATACCCAGTGAAGTGATTGCCAGCAATGCATATCTGACAAGCCCTCAAGTACTGCTTCATATATGTTTAAATCCTTCAATCCCTCTGGCAGGAAGTGAATGTGATATCCTTTGCAAAGTAGGAAACACAAGGAAGGAGATAGCCATGGCTTCTTCATATTCTTTTTTCCACAGCTCTTGACTACTGTTTGATAAGAAGAGAGTGTGGGTAGAAAGAGATGAGGGAAATACTATTTTGGTCCCTTCCCTGATCCCTTAGAACTGCCCTGCTGCTTATATTTATCATTTAGTTAATTATTACATTCTGCTTTTTAACTACAAAGTTCTTAAAGTAGTTAACAATGTTAAAAAATATAACTTGTCTCCTACATTCCATACCTCGCAATACTACAAAACCTCAGCTCTTGTTCTTGCTATATACATCATTATCCACTGAGCCTCAAAGCTTTACTTCTAACCAGAGCTGTGCATTTTCATCAGTCCTAGGTTGATTCCCCACAGGGGAAATAACATGTGATAGCCCTAGTAGGTGTCCCGGACAACGGGAGAACTTCCTAGGGCTCCTGGGTCGAATTCGGCTCAGACCCGTGTCTGGCCTGCAATACCCCCCTCATCCAGGTTTTTCAGAAACCACCACCTTTTCTGGCGTTTTCTGGTGAACACGGGATGAGCCTGATATAATGGGGAATCGTTTTTCCCGCCCTGAGTCTCCATTCATTCTGTCAGCAAATCACAGCAAAGTCTCCTGGGCATGCGCAGAACGGGAGACTCAGGGTGGACAGGAACGCGCCTTTTAAAAAATTTTCTTCTTGCATACAAAGCCACAGCCATGCAACTAATAGGCGCATGTTTGTGTGCTGTTCTTGGCCACGAAGCTCTATGCTTTGTGACGAAGTAGCTACATACCCGTTATGTAAAAAAAAACAAAAAAAGGAACGCCCGTTCACGTTCCCGCCCTAAAGCAACAGCCAATTTGGAATGAAAAGCAGAAGAGAAACTGAGATGATCCCGGGCTCTGATCATGGTTTCAACTCCAGACCTTGGCTGCCGTGGGGAGTGACAGACCGGGATCCAAAGGTAGTGTACTTCACAGTCCCAGTCCAATCCCAGGATGATTTTCCCCGTGGGGAATCGACCCTAATTAAACCAAGAGGAACCAGGCACTGTTCTGCCTCTGCTACAATTCCATTGGTGGCTCAGCATGGCAGGTTCTTAGATAGTGCACTTCATAGCCCATCCTTCTCTGGACAGGAGGTCTCTTAATATGAGGCCAGAATCAGACCCAGAATCAGACTCAGTAGGGATACCTGCACTTCACTGCATCAACTTGGCTCGATATAGTCACAACCAATTTTAACTGTACCAGTACAGAACTGGAGGGGAGAGGGACTCAATATGATGATTCAATTCATCACTCTTGTACCACAGGGAGGCTACACATGCAGCAATGTTTCAAGTAGACAACAATTTAGTGCAGAGAAGCAGGGTAAAATGTCTCAAGTGAGTATCTTCTTTGGGCCTTTAAGAGCTGCCCATCTGATTTGTTTTTTCCCCCATGCAAAACCCTTATATGATCCAAGATCTCTACAGTACACTTACGTAAGTTTCTACATTTATTGTAAATGATCTGACCATATGAGGAAGTGACAGGAAGAAGATACATGAAAAGTGGCAATGGAAGACAGGGTCAGGGATTGTTTCCCGGGGTGGTATAATAGACCTCCATCTCACTGGAAGGCAGACAGTAGTATTGAAAAGGTTAAGAACATAAATGATAATTTAAAACTCGCTCAAATAATATGGAAGAAGCCTTGCAAATTAAGCAGGAACATAATATTTTGTTGGTATAGTATTAGAAATAATTGTTTTAAAATAGGTTGCCAGGCAGAACATTTCCTGCATGAAAATTCAACATTTTGATTGCTTCTTAGTATGTGTCAAACAGGGTTCCACTGGTGAAGTCCTGTTTGTCTGATCCCTTGATCCAGGGCTGATTTCTGAGGCTAAGTGCAAAGCCGCTGGGTAATTGGGCAAATGATTAGCTGCAATGAGCCCCTCTTCAAAAAGAAATAACCAGGCCCTTGATGCTAATTTAGTACCCATCCTAAATGACACACTAATTATTCCCTGCCAGGCTACCAATTCACAGCAGTCTGTTAATGAACCTCATTGTTACGAGGCCTGTTCTCATTCCTCACAAAAAATTAAATCTTGTTGCAGTGGGTTTCCAAGAAACAGACAATAAACATGCTACATCAAATTTTCAATAAAAATATTAGCTTTGTTTCATGCTAGATGCAAAGTAAGTTCCTAAACACCCACACCAACATTGTGAAAATGTTTTAAATTGCATACTTCGCAGACATTTCGTCTTTCTTCGTTGAAGAAAGAGTAGTATAGACTACAAGACACAGGCCCACTTAGATAATTCAGTCCAGACAGAGAGAATAATTTTAGCATAACATAATGGTAGCTCCCTAACCTGAATGGGAGTAGGCCAGCCTGATCTCAGCAGATCTCAGAAGCTAAGCAGGGTCAGTCCTGTTTAGCAATTGGATGGGAGACGACCACGGGCGTACAGAGTTGCTATGCAGAGGCAGGCAATGGCAAACCACATCTGTTCATCTTTTGTCAACGAAAATTTATGAGATGGCCATAAGTTGGTTGGGCCTTGGTGGCCCTTTCCATCACAACATTAATAACAGCAAAGTTCATGGTTTAAACCTCACTTTAGCTTAGGGTTGCCAAGCCTTCTCCAGCCTGGCAACTAGGATGTGACACAGTGTGATATGAACATGGCGGGGGATAGCCACCTGAGATGGAAATGATGTCAACCTTGGGTAGGTGTGAGGTAGGTAAGAGAGTTCTGACAGAACTGTGACTGCCCCAAGGTCACCCAGCAGGCTTCATGTGTAGGAGTAGGGAATCAAATCCAGTTCACCAGCGACCACCGCTCTGAACCACTACACCACACTAGCTCAATCAAGATATCAGAACTTCACACTAACTGCCTTATTTTGTCTTACTAGGAATCTTTGCCATTAAGATTCAAATGTCTTGTAATATTCTCACTGATTGCCTGATGTTATATTTTGTAATCCACTTGTTGATTGACTGAAAGTTTTTATCATACTTGTAACTTTGGGTCCCAGTGAGGCAGACACACTATCAATGGAAATAACAACAACTATACATTTCTCATGACAGGCCCAAACTTGGTTAATTGCTAGGCCAACATCCTTTTGTGTCTCTACCTTCTTTCCTCCCTGAGGATGCAGTGGTCTCCAACCTTTTTCAGTCTTTGAGCTCTTTTGGAATTCTGACACAGTGGGGTGGCCACAAAATGGCTGCCACACAATGCAGAGACAACTACAAAAAGCCTACCACAGCTTACCTTCAGTCACATACTGATGATCCTTGTACTGTGATGGTCTCCCATAGCAATGTTTTTAAAAAATCTGCACAGCCAATCAGATCTCCAAATCTGACATCCTGCTAGGCAAGAGCTCCACCTGGCTCCACCCACTTTCTAAAAGCAGTTGGCGGGTGCCAGGAAATGTGTCTGTGCCCACAGGCAGCATGGTGGTAACGTCAGATGCAGAGACTGAAGGTGGAATTGTGATTCTTAACAATAATTTGATCCCAAGAAACAAACTGTAACAATTTTAAATGTTGTGTGCGTTTCTTTAAAATGAAAGGCAAGTTGTAGAAGGACAGAAGGTGAAAGGGGGATGAGAGAGTGAGGTGATTGGTTGTCACTGGATCGTGACTGTGAAGAGTCTGTGCTGAACTGTGAAGAGTCTGTGCTGAACTGAGAGAGAGTGTCTGTGTAAAACTTAAGAGAGAGTAGTTTGTGATGGAGACTGAGAGAGACAGTTTGTGCTGTACTGAGAGAGAGGGGGAGGGCTTTCCGCACTACAGAAGGGAGCAAAGGTCGACTCAGTTCCCTTCAGTGGGGGGCGATTCCAGGCTGTCCGCACAGCAACTTACTTGGCCCCCTGGAACCGACCTAAGTGGGCGGGATCATCTTGGTGCCTGTTTCACTCCTCGATCGTGATTGGAGCTTGTGTTACCACGGAAAACGGGAGAGTTCTTTTTTTCTTTTACAGTTTTTACAGTTTACAGTTACATGCCCGCCACAACTCTCCCGTTCTGCGCATGGGTGAAAGTCACCTCAAAGTAAAGTGAAAGTCACGTAAAGTGAGAGTCACCCATCCAAAAGGAGGCCTAAAGGGCTTGAGGCAGTGGTGCATCCTTGCAACACCACACTTGCCCTCCCGGGGCACCTACCCCAGTGGAGGGGGAGATGCGCCAGCGGCCACCTGTCTGGTTGAGTCTCTGTGATTGAAAAGAGAAGGGATCTTGTGTGAAAGGGTCTTTATATATATCTTGTGTGAAAGGGTGTTTATATATATATATTTTTATGCCACACACACACACACACACACACACACACACACACACACACACACACACACACACACACACACACACACACACACTCATTTTTAAAGGCATAATGGATGACATACTGTGATTGCCTGATCTACCTGAAACCTGAATCTGTGTGACAGACGTTTTGGAGGTTGGTAGGATTTCTCAGTGAAAGTGAAACATGATATCACATCTGGGAAATGAGTTCTCTCCACCACACATCCCATTTTGTAAAGGAGTATAAAAGGAGTATAAATGGATTCCTTGAATAAGATTTCAGTTCTCACAGAACTGAATTAACATGATCACCTATATTTTAAAAAGAAACTTAATGAGTGAATAAGTTCCAAGGTTTTCTAAAAGCCTTTCCCACTTGATTTTATACACAATAACTGTGTAACTGAAGAAGACATGCTTAAAAAAAAGCAAATGAAACATTTAATGTTTGGTATTAATGACAAATAGCATATTCACCAGTTTGGATTACATTTTATATTCAATCAGCTTTGGCTACCTCAAATTCAAATTTATATCCTTCAGAATTTAAAAGCCGTGGTGATCCAGGGTAGCTGCATTGACTTTATATTGTTAAGGATAAAATGCAACATTTTTTTTTTGCTGTCTGTCTCTGGAAAATTATACCTGGGAATCCTTACAAAAATCTATTCAGTTCAGAACAGTTTGAATAGTCTAGTACCGTGGTGGCGAACCTATGGCACTCCAGATGTTCATGGACTACAATTCCCATCAGCCCCTGTCAGCATGGCCGGACTGATGGGAATTGTAGTTCATGAACATCTGGAGTGCCATAGGTTCGCCACCTCTAGTAGTACCTGATCTGCATCCAAATGCAAAAATGCACTGACTACTGAAATAAGGGAATGGCCCACTTTCAAATTATTCTCACGAGCACATTATTAGCCTAATAGATTTTACTGTCACAGTGGGATTCTAACTGCCTCAACTCATAGCTGAATTTTTAAAGCTTCTCTCCCTTCTTGCTTTCTGCTATCCTTTTTCAATTCGATTTCAAGATAGTAGTTTCCACTGGTGAAACCAAAAGCTCCATTCAAGACAGACTTTGGACCAAGGCAATCACTTGCAGAAGGAGGGTCACCTGCAAACTACAAAAGTTAAAGCATCCTTCTTAACACAATCATAGTTGTGGACAGAAACTGTATTACTTTTAATATTTTTTACCTTCATGAATGATTTATAAAATTGATCACTAGAGGATTCCTGGTATCTGGAGCCAGAAATAAATAAATTACACACACACACGCACAGTCTGCTTCCTCTCCAGACTTAACCAATACGCCTCTGAAGATGCCAGCCACAGATGCAGGCGAAACGTTTGAAACAAGATCTACCAGACCACAGCCACACAGCCCGGAAAACCCACAACAACCAAAATGAAAACAGTATGCGATGCCAAAGAAAGGGGAAGTTTACAAGTACTAAGTCTCAAACTTTTGAAGCTGCTGCTTTATCCTACTTGAAAGAATCAATTCTATTAAAAAATTAGAGACTTGAAATTGGAAGGAGACAGGATAATATATGGATGGCATGCTTACATATGACAGGGGAAGGAAAAGACTAATAAAACAGTTTTAGGCTTCATGTTGTAAGATTTGCACTAAGCAGAGTATGGAAAAAGTACAGAAAGAAAATCATGGATAAGATTCCGCTCTGGTTCCACTCTGTTCATGAAGCATTGTTTAAAAGCAAATCAGGTATAGAAAAAACCTAACATACATATAAAGATCTCCTAGAGGAATACATAAAAGAAAACAAGACAAAATACAAATTGAAATCCCTAGAAACTTTGAAAAAAGAGGATAAAATACACGAGTGGTGGCTTTATGGTCACTTAAGGGATACGTATGTCGAAGACAAGAAAGAATTTGAAATTGAAAATATTCCTCCATCACTGATAACTCAACTTATGAAAAGTAATAAAAATCTGATCGGTAGAATAGATAAATAATGTTTGACCCTAGAAATTGAGTAAATTTATTAAAGAATTGATGCTAACATGGGCAAGAAATGTAGGTCATAATATCCAGCTAGACTCAGGATTGACAGTATGGATGGAAAAGGGTGTGAAATTCACAATCAATTATAACACCATCAAGATCTCAAAAATTAGTAACAATAATAATAATTTATGCTGGAATGCCACAAAAAGTGGGTACTTTGTACCACTGCAAAAAAGCAAAACAATTTTGGAAAGGAACCCATGAAGGAATCTTCAAAATCTCAAAAAGAAAGATTACATTTACTCCAGAGGCTATCCGCTAACCATTCTGGATAAATCCTCAGGAAAAGAAGTTGGGAAACTGTTTAGATATTTTTCAGTTGGTGTGAGAATTATATGGGCAAAGAAATGGAAATCAGAGGATGTACCCACAATTTATGAATGGCAATGTACAGTTATGGATCTAGCCCAGTGGTTCTCAACCTGGGGGTCAGGACCCCTTTGCGGGGTCGAACGACCCTTTCACAGGGGTCGCCTAAGACTCTCTGCATCAGTGTTCTCCATCTGTAAAATGGATAAGTGTTAGGGTTGGGGGTCACCAAACATGAGGAACTGTATTAAAGGGTCACGGCATTAGGAAGGTTGAAAACCACTGATCTAGCCAAATCAGCAAAGCTTACTACATATATAGAAGATAAGTTGATTTTGGATTTTAAGACGAACTGGAAGTTATGGATTCAATATATTGAACAGAAATTCAAACATAATAGTTTGACTTTAGGGTATATGGTATAAGGATGGTTATATGATTCAAATATGAAGTATGACTATTATACATAGGTGTTTTTTTCCCTTTTATTGTACTCTGTCTCTTAGACAAAAGTTTGTACACCTTGGCGGTAGAAAGCAGATAAACAGTTCTATGTAAAAAAATTTCTTAAACTTGAGAAAAAAAATGTAATATGTATCTTTTTCTCTCCATTTCTTTTTGGTTGTATTTCACATGCTGATTAAATAAATATTTACTTTTTTAAAAGAAATGAGAAGATTTCACTGGACTAAAATATATTTTGATAATATATAGAACATAAAAAGGACAGTTCAGCATTCACCTGATGTGTCATATGATTTCAGAATTCACAAGGGAGTAACAGGCATCAGGTTGTACACTAACTCATTTTGGTAAGGCCCACTTGACAACATTTCCATCCTCCTAGGGATCCAGACAGTTCCATATATCAAATTTCATTTCAGACAAATTTGGAGGGTGTGTGTGGGGGGGTGGGGTAGAGATCTCCAACATTACTTTCTCTTAGAGTCCAGACTCTGTCATTATAGGCCTCAAAAGCACGATAAATCATGTATTGTCAAAGATTGCTACAGCAGACTAGCAGCTTTCATATTCACACTGTGATCCTTCACTGCCAGCAGATCTATCCATGTACATCTTACTCAGTCACTTTTAAAATAGTAATTGCAGTCATCAAATTTAGTTGCTCTGTTTATTGAACTAGCCCCTGAACAGATCAGGAATACATATAACCAGGGATGTTATGTGCCAGTTCCTTCTCTGCATCAACACACTCCAACGGGTAGCTGGGTTTTAATGGCCCCAGCTGAGGTATTACAACCAGGCTGCGAAAGAAAGCAGCTGCATTTTCAGATATTGATATTTCTATTCAGCAGGAAGTCTTGTACCAGGAACATCTTTCAAACAAGCAATGAACTGAGAGTCGGTTTCAAAGGGAAAATTAAAACAGTGAATTGAAAGCTTGAAACAGAAAGTTTCCAGTCTTCCAAATATTTTCTGAAGTTATCCCAGCCAAACTATAAAGCAGAACTTACTGAGGACATAGTAAGGCAACTGTATATTGAGCTGATCCTGGCCTTGTAATTATTTGGCAAGTTAATATTTAGGATTCTCATGCAGTAGGTGCAAGCACTGTGTGCAAAGAGTAGTTTGGCTACAACAGGGGTAGGGAACCTTTAACACTCAAAGAGCCATTTGGACCCGTTTTCCACGGGAAAAGAAAACACTTGGAGCCGCAAATAATTTGGACATTTAAAATAAAGATAACACTATATATATAGGGGTTTTTTTACCTTTTACTCTGCTCATTCTGAGAAGCGCATGGATGCGCCCGCCCTGCTGCCTGCAGGGCGGGCAAGGATGAAGCCGGCGGCTCAGCCTTGCCGGCCGCTGGGAAAGCACCTGCCCCGCTCCAACAGGGCGGGCGAGAGGGGAAGCCCATGGCGCGGCCCAGCCGACCGTGGGCAGTTGGTGCGCTTGCCCTGCTGCCTGCAGGGCAGGCAAGGATGGGGCCAGTGGCTCGGCTCATGGAGCCACAGTGCAAGGGCAGAAGAGCCACATGCGGCTCTCGAGCCGCAGGTTCCCTACCCCTGGGCTACAAGAAATCTGATGGAGAAGATCAGCTATCTTAAATATGTGCCTGTGTGCCCTTGAGTCACAGCCAACATGACAATCCCACAATGTTTTCAAGGCAAGAGACATTTAGAGATGGTTTGCTATTGCCTTCCTCTGCATAGCAACTTCCTGGATGGTCTCCCACCCAAGTAGTAACCAGGGCCAACTTGGTTTAGCTTTCGAGATCAGGTAAGATCAGATTAGCCTGAGCCGTCCTAACTATTGTACCTGTAAAGATAAAGGAACAAAGCAACTATTAACTACTGCATCAAGTGGCCCTGGAAATAGGAGTAAGATAAATTTATTTTATTTAATTCACTTGTACCCTTCCCCCACCCCACCCTGCAGTGGAGACCCAAAGCAGTTTACAGCATTCCTCTCTCCTCCATTTTATCTTCACAACAACTCTGTAAAGTAGTTAAGCTGAAAGAATGTGACTTGGCCAAAGTCACCCATGATGGAGGATTCAAATCCAGGTCTTTCAGGCTCTAGTCTTATACTCTTAACCATGACATCACACTGGCTCACTATATCCCATACAAATTCTAGAATCATATCCCAAATGGGCTTAATCCACGTACATGTGCCAAAAATAGAAATTCCTTTTCCTATCCTAAAAAAATTATGTTATATTTGAGGGAAGAGATTGGTGTGCTATAAAGGACTACATCTATAAAGAAGAAACAAAGAAACAAACCGGAACATTTCACAGACAGCAACTGCAGTCTAAACCATTTTTGTAGTGCCATAAGGGCTTCAAAATATGGAAACAAAAACTTTCAGAAAGAAAAGTCTCCCCTGCCTTGCCATTATATCCCTTTACTTATCTCCCCTAGGTGTTTCAAAATGGCTTGCCAAAACGTGACACCTCATTTAGGGGTTATAACATCTGAGGACCAGCCTGCTGTAGTGACTGAAGTGTCACTAAGATCTCAGTATACCCAGGTTTGAATCCTTGTGCTGTCATTCTCTGGAAGGGATGCCCATTTCCACTCACACAGAGAGCCTACCACCCTTTTAAACCTCCTTCTCTCAGAAGGATGGTTATCAGTCAGGACGTCCCGTTCTCTACTTATGCCATCTCTTTTATAATATCTATATATATAAAAAGCTAACCATTCGTTTGTTGGTCTTGCCCTAACGCCGAAATAGCTGGACGGATCGCCCCCAAATTTTGACAGGACGTCCCTCCTTGTTGCAGGCAGGTAATCGGACCTTCAAATCGCCAAAAGTCCATACCTGAGCCAGGTAAAACATCTTTTTCCTGGCGCACCAGGCCATGAAGCTGGCTGTGTTTAACTGTCACCCTTAGAATGTTCGTGCAGCATGTCTGTGGCCTGAGGGCTTAGAATGTCCGTGCAGATGGGCAGAGATGAGCAGTGAAAACAGTAAATAGGTAATACTGTTAGGTAATACGAGTGGAAGTGAAACACATACACACTTTGCCGTGTGAGACGTCAGGTGGGGTTCCCCCCCACACATGCAGGTAACTTTCACTCTCTGTGCCACACCCACGACTACCACACAACACACATACTCTCATCCACATCCAGCTCATCCTCACACACCTCACTCTGCCCTCCCTCACATCCAACCACCACTTACCCACTTCCTCACCCATATTTGCCACAGCTCTATTTTACTAAAAGCAAGCTGGAGTTTGCCTTTTTCTTCTAAGAAAATCTGCGGGGTGGGGGCAAACCAACACTACTGCCTCCGCTTCTTTTGCACGTGGCCCTTTAAAACCCAGGGAGCTGGCGATCTGAGCGCCCCGCCACCCTGCCTCTGCTGCCTGACTGGAATAGCCTCCATGCCCCAGTTCTGCCATACCCAAGCCAGGACTGTGCGTGTCAACCAGCCTCATGGACAGCGGGATTCGCACTCTGGACAGTTCCGTTGTGGAATGGAAAGGGTTACCTTATACTAAAAACCAAGACAGCACCATATAATAATGTGAATTGAAAAGGGAAAGAGGGATTCCATTTGACCACTCCAGAAGAAGAAGAAGAAGAAGAAGAAGAAGAAGAAGAAGAAGAAGAAGAAGAAGAAGAAGAAGAAGAAGAAGAAGAAGAGGAGGAGGAAGAGTAGTAGTAGTAGTAGTTTGGATTTATATCCCCCCTTTCTCTCCTGTAGGAGACTCAAAGGGGCTTACAACCTCCTTGCCCTTCACCCCTCACAACAAACACCCTGTGAGGTGGGTGGGGCTGAGAGAGCTCCGAAAATCTGTGACTATCCCAAGGTCACACAGCTGGTCTGTGTGGGAGTACACAGGCTAATCGGAATTCCCCAGATAAGCCTTCACAACTCAAGCTGCAGAGTTGGGAATCAAACCCGGTTCCTCCAGATTCGAGTGCACCTGCTCTTCGCCACTATGCCACTGCTGCTCCCAAAAGGCTATGCTGGGGATCATTGGACCTGCATGGACATCTGTGTGGGTTACAGACTGTGATGAGAAGGACAATTGCCACAGCAACGCGTGGCTGGGCCCCGCTAGTACTTTATAGGTTTTGACCATTTCTCACCTCAGGTCCTTTCTCTCATTCACAGAATGCACAGGCAGGATAATCCGCCCTCACACACAGGGCCCTTTTCATGAATGGTGGCTACATTTGGTAAGTGACTTAGCCACTGATTATTTTAATTGTGCCATGTTAGCATATGAGCTGTCATTTTAAAGTGTTGTAAGTCCTGGTTGTAATTGTGCTGCAGTACTTATAGTTGAAGAGGTAGCTATGGGGGGGGGGGCGGGGGGGGGAAGTAAACCTTGCTGATACATTAGGAAGAGTCACACTATATCCATCCTCTCCATTTTCAGCAAGAAGCTCTACTTGTAAGGACAAGTCTGCCTAACCAAGAATGGGACAACATCCAATAAGAAATGCCCTAATAAATTTATCATGTCGATCTACGAGGAATGGGGCAGGAATGGAAAGATTAGCGATCTGTAAACTGGACTAAATTAATATATATCCATGTACTGTAAATTCTTACTCAGATTTTTCTTGTAACTGAAGACTACCTTTTGAAGGTTTTCATTGTATTTGGTGTTTTATTTTCCTCCACCAGCTGTGGTAAAGCTTAAGTCTGTCTTCCTCTGTTGCTATGCAACAAAATAGCCTAGTTAAAACTATTATTTCATCAGGAAATTCTGAATGTGCCTTTTAGATTTGTTTCCAGTAGGAAAGCTATTACCGCTTCACTATTCTGTGTGTTGTGTTAAGTGCCGTCAAGCCACTTCCAACTCATAGCGACCCTATGAAGCAATGTCCTACTGCTAACAGTCTTGCTCAGGTCTTGCAAACTGAGGGCCCTGGATCATCTTAGGCCTTCACTATTATGGATTGCTAAAATTCTCCCCACAACACTGGTACCAGCTATCCTCAAAATGGGGTGCTGTGTGGTTTCTGGGCTGTATGGCCGTGTTCTAGCAGCATTCTCTCCTGACATTTTGCTTGCATCTGTGGCTGACATCTTCAGAGGCATCTGCAGGCAAATGCAGGCAAAACATCAGGAGAGAATGCTGCTAGAACACGGCCATACAGCCCGGAAACCACACAGCACCCCAGTGATTCTGGCCGTGAAAGCTTTCGACAATATATCCTGAAAATGTGTGTATTTTTTGAAAGGAAACTGGAAGGTTTAAGTCAGCTTCCCTTCTTAGCACAGCTTGTCTTCTCCCTGTTCTAACAACTGTGACTGTCCAGAAACTTTCTATTAGCTTTTCATCAGTCAACAGTCTGGGCATTCCTCAAAATAGATGTGGATACTGTTCAGGAAGGCTTCTGAGAAGTCTCTCTTTGAGACTTTTAGCCTCCTCACATACTGTTACAGTTCCCAGGCTGGTGAATTAATGGTTGATGAAACAATATAATTCTGTAGTATAGAACTGATTTGCTAAGGACTTTGAACTGCATAAGGTGACATGCTTTTTTTCAGCCATCTGACTCCAGCAGGTTGCCAACAGTTTTGCAGCCGTGCAGCAACCGCAATTACAAACTTCTGTTAGGCCACATTCGGCAGATAAGTGAGGTAGACATATTAGAAAAAAACCACCTTTATAAATGATGCCACCTAAGACCTCCAAATGTCTTCCTGCGACGCTGGCATGACCCAAATGAACTTAGTCTTTTTCTATTCCACACAGCAGCAGCTTGTATGAGTTGCACTTGTTCCTTGTACACATGAAATCAGACTGGTATCTGCCCAAGAACAAGGCTAATCAGTCTGTTGATTTAGAGCATATTTATTTTATTGTTTCTGAAACTCAAAATGGATGACAACAGGTAATATAGCATGACTGGCAGCCACTCTCTAGGAAAACTCTGTGGTACTGGATACCAGACTGGGCCCAGTTGCACAGTGGGGAACCTGCAAGGAGTTGTAAAGGGCAGCTCCCTTCCCCTTGTGTCACCCTCATCACTTTATTTCCTCTTGTCTTTTTCCTAATAACCCCAATATCTCCAACTTTTCCTGCTGCATTTTCTCCCTCCTACCCATCAAACTTTTGTGTCCTTTTTATCTTGCTACATTTATTAGTTTACTTTATTTACACCCCCCTTTTGTAGATTCGATTTCGAATACCTTTAATGGCATATAAATAGTTTAACATAAACATTGCAAGATAATAACAGCCTTTACAACTTCTGACGAGTTAAAATAACACCATTTAAAATTTAGCCACCGCTTCCAACAGCTCATACTTGTGGCTGTTTAAAAGATATATAACCTTCTGTTTATCTGTAATGCCTTCACTTCCATGTAGAAAGGGAATTATGTGCTTCTTCCTATCTATCTCATAAAAAGGACAATTCAACAGCATATGAGATACTGTTTCCACAGAACCCATGCCACACGGGACCCCCTTTTGTCCACAAAGGGGATACAGATCATGTTACATCATTCTCCTCATCTCTTTTATCTTCCCAGTAACTCCCTGAGGTGAATCAGATTGGCTGTGAAACTGATTCAGGGCCAGCCAGTGAGCTTCCACAACTGAGTGGTAATTCCAACATAAGTCTCCCAAATCCTAGTTTCTAGACGGCATTATTTAGCAAGTCTACTCAATAGGGTTTACGCCCAGGAAAAGTGTTTTTTAAAGGATTGCACTGTTAGTACCTTCAGTTTCTCAGCACTGGTTGAGAGAGGTGTAACTTAAACATTCAGTATCTCACAGTATTATGCAATATGTTTAGGGTTGCCCTGTTCTAGTTCTCCAGGAATTATCTCCAGACTTCAAAGAGCTGGCAACTTCAGAAGACAAACTATATAGTAAATCCCTCTCCAAATGTCTGCCTCAATAGCCCCCTGCCCCCAAATTGGCAGTGCACTCTCCTTCCTGCTCCATATTGCAATAATCATTTACTTACTAGCAGTGTAGCCCATTCAATAACGAAATAGAATGGGCTCTAGAAAAGTCTTGGTGAGTTGAGAACAGCAACCTTTCTCTGCCTTTGATTTGGGCCAGGAAGGGGGGTTAAGAAGAAAGGATGCTCAGATCGCTGCGTCTTGGATGCTCCCCACAGCCACGTGTGTCTTGTAGTGCTGGAGAGCAGGCTCAGGAAGCAGTCATTCTCTCCCCTCACATCTAGAGGAGGGTCCAGGCCTAGGGACAGTACCTTCTGTTATCCAGCCATGGAGGAAAAGGGGGGGGGGGGAGAAGGATTGTGCACACGTAAGAGGGAAACTGAGTAACCTTCCATTCATTGCTCTGTATCTCTCTTTCCTCTTCTGTTAAAGCCCTGTGTTGGGTATATATATATTACCAGAGTAGAACAGAAGAGACAGATTCTCATTTGCTTTTTATATATGAGTTTACTAACTATAAAGGGAGGGTTACATGGAGATAAAATAAGAAATCCTTTCTTGTTACACATCTACATTACTATACATTTGGTTACATCTTGGTAACGATCTGCTGTCTCGTGCTTATGGTCATAGTGGTGGTGGTGTCGTGTCTGCTCAAACAAAGAAACAAAGTTAACTTGATAACTTCAAATGTATGTCCTCAACATGTAAGCAATGGCTATCTGACTGACCAATAGCTAATCAGTAGACCAGGTCATAAACAGTGACTTCAGCACCTTGTTTACATACTAACAGTTAACCCTTTTTTGACTGAGTTGTGACTGAGTTTCAAAATCCCAACACCCTGCCCCCACAGCTTTTCCGCATTGTGACTGGATAAGCATTCTCTGGATTATGACTGGCTGGAAGTGAGTTTCTGCCACCCTGGCTCGGTTTGCTTATATAAGAGATTTATTTATTGAACTTCTATCTCGCCCCTTCCTGATCTGAGTTAGTTCAGGGCAGCTAACAACTTAAAATATTAAAACAATCCAATTTACATACATTAAAACTACAAATAACAATATCCCTAGAGCCCTAACACATCATATTCACTGTTCGGTGACTAAGGAAGGAAAAGCCTAATAACACATTAACCAAACCAAATCAATATCTCACCAAAACAAAAACATTTAAAAATGCAAAAATAAAATAAAACGAAAAGTAACAATAGGGATAAGGAGGCCAGCAGCAAGTCCAATTAGTCCAAATAAATTATCATTTAGAAGCTGAGTGTGATGAGTGAGTTGTGGGTAGTTCCAAGTGCTGCATACCTGTTGTTTTGGGGGAATCAGATTATCCTTTGAAGACTAGCACTGTGTGTTAAGTGTTTGCTTGCTTCCCCATTCTTATAGTACAATCCTATCCTGTTACTCTGACCTGAATGGGCTTAGATGAAAGAACAGCTAATTTGTATATTTGAAAATAAGAAGATTTTTACAGAAATGCTACAAGATAGTGGTATTTCTTACTCACAAGAAAATTAACCCAGTAAAATATGCCTTTGCAGCTTACCACTACTCAGGGAACTGGACATCATGACATAGCAGTAATACCTCTAAACTTATTCCTAAATCCATATATGCCACTTCCTATTAAGTTCCTTGTAAATAGGGTTGCAAGAAGCTTCCACAACCTCAATTCAGTCCCAGTATGTGCTTGCCTTTCTCCAGTCAATACTTGAAAAAGGCAGGAATCTAACATCCCATTGAAAAACTAGATTAATCCGGTTAATGAGATCACATGTACGTCAAATATTGAACAGGAAGCCATTAAGACTAAGGATAAGGCCTGCCACACTCCTACTCTGCAATTAACTATAAACTGAAAAATACTTGCACTGCATCACTATTTTCATCTTTCAACCTACATGCAATCCACATATATCATTAAACGTGAGCCCCCCTCGAAAGCAGATTTGTCTACCTGATTTTCTGGATTGGTAGCAATGGTTGACAATGCAGAAACAGGTTAGTAAACAGCATATAAATAATATTACAGAATGCTTATAGTTTTAACTCCCTTCCCCCAGACCCACATACGGATATGATATTTAAGTTGCTTTGAAAATGACCATGATGCTCGAAACATGCCACTCACTTTAAGACTCATCCCATGCTTGAACATTTCTTTCAGACTGATCAACAGTTTCCTGTATATATATATAATCTAGTTGATGAATAGAGAGCCAGAATCTAAACTATTTATACATACCTTCATTTGGACAATAAAACATATTGAAAATAAATACACTGTGTCATTGGTTTCACCATCCTCACCTTCTTAGACACCCAGATTTCACAGACATGGATGTTTCTGGACATAGAAGAAGAGAAGAAGAGTTTGGATTTATATCCCCCCTTTCTCTCCTGTAGGAGACTCAAAGGGGCTTACAATCTCCTTGCCCTTCCCCCCTCACAACAAACACCCTGTGAGGTAGGTGGGGCTGAGAGAGCTCCGAGAAGCTGTGACTAGCCCAAGGTCACACAGCTGGCATGTGTGGGAGTGTACAGGCTAATCTGAATTCCCCAGATAAGCCTCCACAGCTCAGTCGGTAGAGCTGGGAATCAAATCCGGTTCCTCCAGATTAGGTACATGAGCTCTTAACCTCATACGCCACTGTGCAACCCCAGTGGTACATTACCCACAACCATGATTACTTGTTATGGAAGAACATTTCTAAGACCCAAGATGCTTACAATACTGCTTACAATACTGGGACAGCACAATAAAAACTAATTTCCACCAGCTAGAGTGAGCAGTTTCTAGGATTCATTCTTGTAAGGGAACAGGAGCTTAGCCTGTTCCTCTCTTTATGGGACAAGTTGTAAATTTTGCGAAGTACAACCAGAGGTAGAAGCAGAGAACAAACAGTTTCAACTGAACACTAAACAAAGCCAAACAAGCGGTATCCAAGAAATAACCTCGATAATAAACAACCATGTGGCAACCATACAAAAAGCAAATGTTGGAGTTGAATTGAATGGCACTATACCCCTTTATAAAGTGTCTTCATTATCCCAGGTCTACACTGAGTAAAGACCACCATAGATAAACCAGCTGCCCAAAAAGTCAGAAAAATAATTTCAGGAAAGATCAAGAATAATCTTAGTTCAATCCAATTTTAAAAGAAACAAAATAAAGGCCTCTTCAGGCAGTAGATGGGTAATGAATGCACAGTTTAACAACTACAGGCAATCAAGCTGTATTGGCATGTCTTTAGCTGGATCTGGATTTTAAGATCCGTATGCATAACAGCAACACTAGATGCTGGGCAGATTTTATTTGCTAGGTTATTGCGAAATGCTACTGCAAGCTCTTAGCTCACTGACAAAGCCTCTGCTTGACATGCAGGAGGTCCCAGGTTCAAACCCCGGCTTCTCCAGTTCAAAGGCCCAGTTAGTAGGTGATATGAAATACCTCTGCCTGAAACCCTGGAGAACAACTGCCAGTAATAGTAGACGGTACTGACCTTGATAAACCAATGGTATGATTTAGTATAAGGCAACTTCATGAGTGTTCAACTTTTGTTTTTTACCCTCAGAAACCCTGCAAATGGCTCCCAATTTATCCCTGGTGATTGTGGTAGTCTTATTGGAATGTAATATGTAAAGTGCAAGAACTCGAATTTATTTTACTGGAGACACAACAGACAAAGGGGAGAAAATACATTAAATGATCACAGATATTTCAGTGGCTCCAGAGAATCAAAGAGCCTAGCTGCTACAAAACCTCTGACATGGTAGGGAAAAAAATTCTAATAGAGGACAATTTGCCAGAAGCCACATTATCTTTAACCAGGGAACTACATCCATTAGCACTTTGCATGGTTGTGACAGGATGGAGTGATCAAAGGTTTAAGGCTTTTTCCAATATAAACACAGCTGAAATCAATTGGGACAGCCACTGAAAAGTCAATCTGGAAGCCAGTTAATAAACAGCTGAAATGAATCTCACTCCAAACATCACACTGCATTTGTGACTGAGACAAATGTTATTAGATGTTCTTAAAATGTTCTTTCTGATACACACTCAACAGTGGTGCCAAAGCGAATGTTCCACTTGGAGATCATCAAAGATAAACATGATGCAGTAGTTTTGCAAAGTGATCACAATTCACCTAGCTAGACTCTCAGATCAAAGACAACAATCTCCACAGCTTTCTAGAACGGCTATGCAACAATTACCTTTCATCTCAGAAATAGAGAGCTGCAACTGAAATACTAGGACAAGCATTTTTGCTCTTATGGAAAATAATACAAACATTTACATAAAAATAATAAATGCCCAAATTAAGAAAAAGGAGATGATAAAAAGGTGATTGCTCTTGTTCTCAATGTACAAATATTTTGAATATTATGACAACCAAAGCTTTTTAACCATTTGTAATTTCTGCTAATGATCTAAAATAGTGTGTATATCTTGTAGCTGTATAATGTGGCTTGGCTTGACAGTCATGACCAGCTCCTCCTCCACAGTCAGGCAACAAAAACAGTTAGTTTAATCAAGTCTCTGTTGGCCTGCCTAACATGGCTATGCTGCATACAACTAGATGGCACCACAGATTGCAAAGGCATGACATACTCTGAACTTGTATTACCTATTCCGTGTCCAATCTGATCCAGTCTTTTCCACCTAATCTCTTGCCACTGTTACAGGTCTAGAATCCAGACCACACAATCTTCCCAAAATCCCGCAGTCTATCTACCATTCTCAATTTAGAACAATGAGTTGTTTTTTTACAACCTGTTTTCCTCTTCCTTCAGATGTTACCTTCAATTTAATCTAAACATATATAAACACACCAATGTAGGCAACACGGTATTCAGTTTATGTTTCTATTTGTTTGAAAGATCTTCCTTTTACCCTTCTAAGGCCCTTTCCGCATGGGCAGTAAAGAGTGCCCCAGGGACGCTAAAAACAGCGTCCCTGGGAAGGGGTTCGTACGGCTGCCACTGCTGCATTGCAGCAGTGCCAGCCTCGCAACCCCCTGGCAGCACAAAGATGCTGCTTCCGAACCTCGCTCCCTGAGCGAGATTTTTCGGAAGCAGCATCTTCCAACCGCTGCCGTGTGAACGGCAGCAGCTAGAAGGCGCCATTTCCCCCCCTTCCCCAAACCCCTTACCCTCCCCTCTGGCCTTCCGGTGCGTTGCACAGGCCAGGGGACATGCCCTCCTGCCCTGTGACTCCAGAGCTGTTGCGCAGGGCAGGGTGTGTGTGTCCCCTGGCCTGTGTGACACGCTGGAAGGCCAGAGGGGACGGTAAGGCGTTCGGGGGGTGGCGCAGCCTCTGCGCAGGCTGCGCCGTCTTCCCCACCCCTACCAGTACTGTCTGTGTGATCAATTCCGGGGGGTGCGTCAGCGTCATTTATGCTGACGCACCCCCGCAGCGTGGCCATGTGGAAACGGCCTTTGTATTTCAAACCAGTTCCTTAAAAACGCTAACTTTTAGACAGTCTCTCCACTAAATACATCTAGCCCACACACTGCTTAACCGAGAAGGAATTCCAGCTATCCCTCAGAAAGCCAATTCCTCTCTTTATCTTTATATTCAAAATCCACCACTCTCATGAGCTACCCTGCTTAGTATGTGAGTAGTGTTATCCTCAGAGAAAAACAACCAAGCAACCCATGTGTTTATTCAATGTCACTGTTTCTATTTTCTCCAGGGACGTAGTACAGATTTTCATTTTAATCTGACGGGGGGGTGGGGGGTTCCCTCAAATGGAGTAGCTTAATTCACTAAGAAACCCAAGTGGCACACACTGTTCACAAGTTCACTCAGGAACCAATTCTAAACCTCCAGAGAAAGGAAACCCACAAACATCAGTTCACTCCAGAACTGTCATCAGAACTCCTTCCCAAAATCTCCTCACATGGCCTTTAGAATTCTGCCTTTTGCAGCCAAAATCTGCTGTCCAGATTTTACTCCTTGTGGGCTGCATTCCACTTGCAGAAAATAAGGCTAAGTGTTGGTAATCAACACAAGAGACAACCACAAGACCAGGATCAGAATGAAGAGGCAGGCAATAACAAACCACCTCTGAATGCTTCTTGCCTTCAGACGTCGACATAAGTCAAGTGTGACTTCATGGCACTTTCCACCTCCAAACACATGGCTATCTCAGTTCAACTCTTTGTCACATGAGATTTTTTTTTTTAAAAAAAATATTAAATCCAAGTTATTTCAACCAACATCTACACGTGCAATGTTCACTAACATGCTCGGAAAACCAGGTCTGGATCCCACTGAATCCCACTGTGCCATCAAGCTTGTTGGGTGACCTCGGAGAAGTCACTCAGCCTAACTTACTTCACAGGATTGTCGTTGAGAGGATTAAAATGGAGCAGGGAAGGATGATGTGATAAGACACTTTGGTTTTGAACTGGGAGAAAGACGGGACATAAATATCTACATAAATAAGATACACCATATTTCTTGCTCTCCTAACCAATTACTTTCATACAAGTTCTGTATCTTGTCACTGCCATCACAGCAATGCTTAGCATAAAGCCAACATCCTGCTGCAACGTCCTGAATAACATTTATCACATCTTGTAGTTTAGATGCTGTTCTGTTTTTCATCGCATGTCTTGGACGTTTTTATGCCACTCATACTGTTTTCACATCCTACATGCCCAGACTGACGATATTTCTCTATGAACAAAATATTCCTGTAACAGGTCAAGCAAAGCATGAGGCAGAATACCAGACTGCTGTATTGTTGTTCAGTTTCCTATCATTATCCTCTCTGCCCATCCAAATAAATTCACTGCCAGACTGCTGGAACAACATAAGACAAAGAAGAGTTACTTAAAATTCTGAACCTACGTTTATCATTGATTCAGGTTTTTTTCCCTTGTGTGTTCTGAACGTCTTAGAGAGACCATAATTTTCATGTGCCAAGTCTTTTACAAATTAATGAGTCTTGCTTTATTTTCTCTTTAGATCTTGCCAAGATACACCCACAAAACCATTCACATCCAAGAACTGCCTTAAGACAAGGCTAAAGAGACAAAATAACCCCTTCTCAAAGCCACAAACTTCCTAGTGTAATCACACTGGTACATACTTTCTATCTGATAGAATCTGCATGGCTTCTGCAAAGTATTTTATAATTGAGAACATCAATAAACAGTGGTATTAAGTGAATGCACCTTAATTAGAGCAAGTATATGATATTAGGTTAGGATTCAGTATGTCCTGGAAATTATAATTACTCAGCCACTTTTGAGTATAGTATAGTATTCAGTATGGTAAATCATCACAAAAGTCCTGTTGAAAACTCAGTCATTCTAATCTAAGGCAACCAGAACTAGCTCCTGCAGCCTCAAAGATTATCCACCAAATGGTTACAGGAAATAACTCCTAAATGGCAAGTGATAGTCGTTTTCTTCTTCCTTCAGATAAGCACCAAATATACACTATATATGAAAAGCTAAAACTGAGATTTTAAAGAAATTGAGGGGTTACCAATATCAGAATATTATGTAACACTACTTTCATTATAGTTGTGTCATCACTTATGAACAGAACTCTTAAACGTAACATGTGGTGACAAAACTTGCTGCACTTGATACTCCCGTACACTGTTGTACATTGGAATACTATGCAGGAACCTTCCATTTCTCCACCAGATCTGTTTCTTCACTTCTTGTATTGTAGTTTTAAAAATTCCCCATTTAATTATGTCTTGAAACCTTAAGAACTAGAGCAAATGCGGTTTCATCATAGAGCTTGGCTGTAGAAAATGAATCACATGGTTTGCTCTGGATAGTAACTAGGAATGTGTGAGTGAACAGAGCAGTCAGCTGGTTTCCAGCATAAAGTGATGGTTATTCAATCCAGGCGTATTGTGTTACTTTTGTTAGAACTGTGATGTCAGTAATCTCAAGTTTCAAGAGAAGCTGGCAGAACCCTGTTGGAAGGCGTTAATTACCTCATATGATCTACTTGGGCGTACCAATGCATTATGATAGGATAATGTTTTATAGAGTATTTAACCACAGAGATGAAGCAAATTAACAAAAACCTTTCCTTATCCAGTCCACTGATGGGAAAATCTGGACATGCACTGACAAGAATCTATGGCCGTTTCCGCACGGCCCGTAAATGGCGCCCTGGGGACGGGATAAACGCCGTCCCCAGGGAGCCATTCGCACAGGCGGCGCTGCTGCTTAGCAGCAGCGCCGACCTGGCGTCGCTCCCCCTCCCCCAGGGCGGCGTCAGGCCGCCCTGAAAAGCAACCCTTTAAAGGGTTGTTTTTCCCCAGACAGCGCGTTCCCGGGCGGCGCAGTGCTTAACAGCACCGCTGGGGAACACGTGCGCTGTTTCTTCGCCGTTGAGCATTACGTCTTGTCCCACGTCGTGGCCTGTTGGCGTCGAAGCGCTTCACGCTGTCCTCCGACCCCTGGAGGTTGGAGGGCAGCGTGGGCGGGGCTTCGACGGCCAGCAGGCCGACAACGGGGACAAGGTGAGTCTAACAGGGAAGGGGGAAGAGGCGGCTCCATGCAGAGCCGCCTGCCGTCTGCCGGCCTCTCCAGAGGCCGTCCGCATGCTTGCATGCGAACGGCCTCCGCCTCCACGCCGGCAGAATTCTTGCCGGCGTGGAGGCGCCTCAACGGCCGTGCGGAAACAGCCTATAGGAATTTACAACATAAAGGAGGGAGGGTGAGCTTTGATGGGCCTTACACTGACAGGATGAAAGTTTGGGTTATCAGCTCTGATGGATCAAGTTCAAGATTCCTAAGTAAACTTGTGAATAATATTCATTTAAGTTGGCAAAGCCTTGAAAATGGGAACTTTACATTTTTATCTGCCAGATGTTTCTTTCAGTTAGGGGGCCTTCATACACTACATGTTTTACTCCCAATATCTTATGGGTGTGCAAATGTACATCTTCTCACTGTGTGCAGTCCTCCATTTGCAGCCATGTAAAACATGAGCCAAGCCTGAGAACAAATATGTACTTTTGGGACTGCTAAATATTGGTGGGAAAAAACATGAAGATTTATTTTAAGAAGCAGTTATCTTTTCTTGCCCTGATGGCTAACATCAAATGTAAAAACAAGAGAAATGTACTTTATAGAAAATTCTAATGAAATTTTTGTATGTGCATCATGGATGTGCATTATGGAGAAATATGCAATTTGTATGCGCATCATGGAGAAATATTATGCAATATTTGTAAATAACATTTATATTCCTATGTCCCATTCCCCAATCCCCATTTTGGAAGTGTCCTTCAAAGAAATATACTCCTTCCCTACTGGGGAATGCATGCTAAAAAAGAATTTTGTTTAAGAAAAGCATGCTATTCTACAGCAATAAGACATGCTTCTCTGAAATGTGACCATTCCAATTAAAATTAACAGCTAGGACTATTCTTAAAAAACACAGGAACTAATACCTTACCAAAGTGGTGTGCGAACTCCATGGCACGGTGCCAGAGGTGGTGCACTCCAGAGCCCCTCTGTGGAGCACGCAGCAAACAGGAGTTCATCATCGTGGGGGGGAAATCGCCCTCCCACACATCTAGGCTGGCCAAATGGGCCACTGGGTCTCGATTTGATTGGCATTAAAACACTAAGACTCTAGTTTTGGAGAGAATCCAGTGTAAGTAACCCTGTTATGTTAATCCCTCACTGATTCTCATGCAAAAGAACTAAAAGCGCAATCCTTTACATGGGAGTAAGCCTTCCGGTTGCTGGCATAAATGGGGCTTTGCTTCTCGAGTAAAACCCTCCCACTGGGTCGTGATTCACCCATTGGAAGAGTTGCACGGTTGCTTCAAAGCAAAGCCACCGACTACCACCAAGCTTACTCCCGAGTAACACATGCCTTGGAGCCAACCGTTTTTTCTAAACTAAAACCTCAGTGTTCAGGTTAAATTGCCATGTTGGCACTTGGCGATAAATAAGTGGGTTTTGGGTTGCAATTTGGGCACTCGGTCTCGAAAAGGTTCGCCATCACTGGACTATCCTATCTCAAAATCCCAGATATAATAAACATATTGGCTGGCTGGCTGGCTGAAGTATAACCTTGGAGTCTGAAGTACAGATGTGATAAAATATTTCTACCTTCAAGAACTTTTTAGCACTCTTTTACTGTTCAGAAATCAAGTGTACAAAAGACTATTTAATCTCATACTCAATTTACACACAACATCCCACTACAGAATTCCAGCACCAAGTATGTCCCCAATTAAAAAATGAGTTGCTCCCAGACCATTGTACATTAAGCTCTTAAATCTCCTTCAAAGATTTCAGAGAAGCATGTCTTATTACTGTAGAATAGCATGCTTTTCTTAAAGCTCAAATCGAGCAAAGGCTCCCCAGGACCAAACTAGTTTTTTTCCCTTTTAATTCCAGAATTAAGGATGAAACATATAAAGCACCTTTACTTTCAGGCAAATAGCATACAAAATACCATTTTCTCACCAATAAAGGTCAGTTAGTTCATGGTTTTGAAGCACCAAACTTGGGTTTAGCGACTGTGTGTGCAATAATTGTATGTCCCAGGTCACTGATAAGTATAAGAACCTACATTTCAGACAGCATGGGAATGTGGCTCAGTGAAAGACAATCTGAATTGCTTATAGAAGGTCCCATGTTCAGTTCCCAGTATATGTAGTTTTAAAAGCTCATATTATCATATAGGAATTCTTATGTTTGTCATATTCAATACAATGACAGCCTCAGATTTTGATTAATGATGAGAATGAACCTGTGTTTTCATAGTGCATTCCTTCTCCCCACACACAAACCACAAAGACTGCCCAGCTTGGAGCTGCTGTTGTTCATTGTTGTGATGGATTAGGTGAAACAACTTCTTGATTGCAAAGAAGGATTCTAAATCAAGAGTCTGCAGGCAAAAGAACAAACCAGTTTCCCATTTCATCCAAATCAGACACTGCGGCAGAGCACAATTTGTTCCAAACTAGGCAGCCATCACCAGGGCACCATGATGGGAGGTAAACCATAAACCTGACAACTTCCAGGTTCATCTTCATAATGAGCAAACCTTGTGTAAGGTGTTCAAATGCAGCAGCACACGCTTTTAAAACTGTAACGTGTGAAAAAACTGTCTATAACTACAACCAATCCTTACAAATCCAGATGTAGGAATAAGAGCTTTGCTGCCAAATTGGCATCCAAATAGATGGAATGAAGGTCTGCTTGCTAGCAGCAAACTGGTGGGATTTGAGAAGGGTGGGATATCAAACCAAATTTAAAAAATAAAATAAACACAGGATTGCTCATATCTGGATTTATTAATCTGAGACATCCTCCAGCCTGTCTTTTCAACCAGTAACATGCATGACCCTGAACCTAACTGATTCTAATATGGAGAACTGGGTTTGATTCCTCACTCCTCCACATGAAGCCTGCGGGGTGACCTTGGCCAGTACTGATTCTCTTAGAACTCTTTCAGTCCATGAAGAAGCAGACAATGATAAACAATCTGTGAAGGTTTCTTGCCTTGAAAACCCTACGGGGTCACCATAATTCAGCCGTGACTTGATGGCACTTTACACAATAACACATCTACCTTCTCACCACTCATTTAACTATTCCAAACTTGTTTATACAAAAATATAAGAAATCTCCATTGAGCCATCCACACTGCAGGTCCTCTCCCCTCAACCACTGTATTGTTCAAGCTGTTAGTTAAGCATTGTTGGTGAAATATCACTTCCTTTTCTCACGAAAATACAAACAGCTTATTGACGGCACAACTGCTGTATCGACAGAACTACTTACACCATCCCACACAACAAAAGTAAGGAGGAAGGGTATTGCAGCAATGTATTTTGTTCAGTGGAAAAAGAGACTAATTATGCAAAACAAGTAAACCAGTGCACGGAGGAGAAAGATGGATTATTGAAATTCTCCTGCACAGCTAGCTAGAAAGCTTTAGAAGAAGCCTGGACTGAGATCACTTTTAACTAAGCTTTTAACTAAGAGGTTTTTAAAGCTGTTTTTATGATCTGCTTCTAGCCTGAGAGTTGTTTTATGAATATCTTTTGAGGTTAGTGGCTGTTGTTTTGTGCTGTCTTTATGTCACTGGTTTGTTTTTATTGTTTGTTTGATGAAGAACACTGTTGTTTTTATAATTTCATTGCATTGTTTATACTTTGTGAGCTGTCTCAACCAGGTTTCAGAGAACTAAAACTCCAAACAGCTTGCATTATTGTTGTCCTCTTTTCTACTTTATCCTCACAACAACTCCGTGAGGTAAGTTTGGCCAGAAGTATATGACTTGCCCATCGATACCCAGCAAGTTTCCACAGCAGAGTGGGGATTCAAACTTGGGGATTCTCCCAGAACCTAGTATGACACTCTAAGTAGTACACCACACTAGATTTCTACACGGCCTGTAAGACCTACACTAGATATTTGCAAAATCATTTTAAGCCCCTTGCATGCAAGAGGAACCTAGAAGTCAGATTAGGAGGGAAAGCCCACCAATATAGCTCTGTGCTACATACAGGAAAGGGTTTAAGTTCACTAGAGAAATACACAATGAAATGTGGTGGAGTTAAATATCCCACATCCCATGGTCTTATCCTCTACATGTCACTGCAAGATGCATCTACTGTGATAGTCATAGCCAGCTTTGGAGTGTTCAGGGTGCTTCAAATACATTACTTCAGCAGCCATCACAACTCAGTAAGGTAAAGTCAGTTTTATTTTCCCTATATGGAGAATAGTAGACCGAGTAAGGCCAAGACAAACTGCGAACATTACAATCTACACTCTCAGCCACTATACTATACAAAGTAACAGTGAAAAGCCAGCAAGAAAGCAATGTTTAGTTTCCTGCCTTTCAGGCTCACACAACTTTACCCAGCTTTGATTTTGTCATCATGGGTCATGTCTGAAATCAACATTACGTTTGAGAAGTGAAAACTGAGTTATTAATATTTTGGACTTTATGAGAAAGGAGTGAATAATTTTGGACTATATAACTTTTCTATTTTGAAAAATTGAGGTGTGAATTATTAATACTTTGGACTACTTAAAAGTTGGATTCTATAATTATTGGACTGTTCATAATTGAGTTATATAATATTGTGAACTTGATATAATTGGTACAAAATACAATATTCTGTGTTTGCCAGAGCCTGTGTGTGGTGCGTGTTCCAGTTTTCACTGAAATCAACATTACAACACAGGCCCTCACTTTTCCCTTCTGGCCTCATTCACATATATGTATGTACACCTTTAAAATAATATATTGCATTTACATGTACAGCTTTGTGTGTTGTTCATTGGTTGGCTCCCTGGTGCTAAATTTTCTGGTTTTGGCTGTATATATTTGTCCTATATTGTTTCATTCACAGAATGACACTAAGGTTCAAGCTGGAGTTTAAAACAGAAGACTTGGGGTGGGGTTAGGGTATTGTCCTAACTCTTCTCTGTTCAGTGTGTTCTGCTAAAAACTGTCCTGTTTCCAACAAGAGTGCAAATAGCTTATCCATTTTAAGGACCATATTCCCTAGCATGGAAGGGAAGTTGACATGATATTGTCCCATCTAATCAGATCTCAGAAGCTCGGTAGGGTCGGTACTTGAAAGCGAGACCAACAAGAAAGATTCTGCAAAAATGGCAAACTATCTCCACTTCTCACTTGCACTGGAAAAAACTCATTGTTGGGGTCAGTTGCAACTTGACCACACTTTACACACACATTCCCTAGCATATATTAAGCAGCCAAAATGTTTTCGACAAACTGTAAATCCACACAGATAAATACAGCAGGTCTTCAGTAACCTCTTTTTCAGTATTAATATACATTTCTACCAGCCTTCACAAGATACAGCTATCTATAAACCACTTTATTCTGGATGTTATCTGACCTTTGTTCCACCTAGAATACCACCGAAGCCACTCTTTATGGTCCCGTATATATTTACCCTAGTCACTCAGGCCTAGTCCAGACATGCAGCAGAAAGAGGTTATAATAACATAACTGAGACGTGAGGTGACTGAATGAATTGCAGGGGAGAGATTAGATTTTTCAAAATTCACCCACAATAATTAATCCTTTTGAGGAACAATTTTTCCTTTGAGGGGAAAACTTGCACAGCATGTGAAGAGTTAAGCTCCCTGGTATGCATTTAAGGAGGTGGCAGGGACTTTTTACATGGAAAACAATAAAACTGTGATATCACATTCAGCTTCATGTGAAGAACAGACCTTAGAAGGGACATACTGACAACCTTAGATCTAGGGCTGCCACCTTTTCATATTACCAAGGCATACATTCAACCAGTGCAGTTTTTCTCAGCATGAAAATGAACAGACACAGAAAGCAGCTCATCTTAGATGTTCATGCCCATGCAGCCAAACATGCAACCATAGCTTCAATCCCAAGCACTATCCTACAGGCATTGCTAAGCTTTCAATATCAAACCAGCAGAGTGATCAGCTGCAACATATCACCAGACTCCTACACAGTGCTCAAATTATCACAGGAAAGGCGGGGGAGACTTAACAAACCCACTCCCTGGTGCTCCTCAATTTTAGATTCTCCCTTTGGGGCTTTTGCCTTGACAGGGATGGTCCAGGCTAGCAGGATCTCATCAGATCTCACAGCCTAAGCAGCATCAGTCCTGCCTAGTACTTGGATGGGAGGGAAACCACCAAGCTATAGCAGGGTTGCTATGAAGAAGGTGGCAATGGCAAACCACCTCTGAAAATCTCTTGCGTTATAAGTCAGCTGTGACTTGACAGTGCTCTAACATTCATTCTTTGGTGCTTATAAACCACTATTCCACCCCACTTTTCTCCTAAAAATCTATATAGATTATTCTTACATAATACATTCCATTATGGCAAAAAGGACAGAGGCATTCTGCAAAAAAAACCCCCAAACTTTATTTTTTACAGCAGGAAGCAAAGTTCTCCTTTTAAACAAATCTGTATTATCAGCACTGGCATGTAATCTTATAAACCGGTTCTATGGTCTTGGCAGCAGGATCTCAACTACATTTTAAAGGGTTGGTATAGATTTTGCAAATCAGATTGATTTGATAAAAGTCTTGAAAAGGAGGGTAGTTCAACTGGAGACGTTAAATCTGGGGCTGTAGAAGCTTCCAGACTATTTCTGTAGTCTGTGGCAATCAGCATCAGGAAGGAGAAAACCCTTTTTGCAGTCAGCTGATGTCAGTGGCTATGTATTCACTAACACAGATCATGCCACATAATTCCCCTTTTGGCTCTTTACCATCAAATTGAAACTGATGCAACTCTTAGAGGATAGGAAGAGACTCTGGCAGGAAGGAGTATCTGCCCAAAACAAGTGCTTGGGGATGGGCAGGAGAGAAGGAGCAAATCCAAGAGACAAACAACTTGAGATTATAACATAGGTGGATCAGGATACGGTATACAAAGCAATGTAGAGCTGAAGACTAAATAGCCCTCCTTCACCAGGTACGTAGTTGCCAAGAGATATGGTGGAGAAATACAGGCAAGAGGAGACATGGGGGGGTTCTTTAATAAGGGAGTTCCTTTGCAGCTTTCTAAACTAGCAGATAAGGAGACTTACCACAAAAGTGAAGGCGCTGGGGAGGACTGAAACCTCAGCATTCCAAGCACTGTTTCTGCACCTTTAATAGTGGCATCAAAGTACAAATGTCAACAGGTGTTGCTTCAATCATCCTGTCAGCAGACTGATACACTGACAAGATAGTCAGCCCCAAAATTATCTCTTTTATAGAGTGATTAAAAGATACAGCAGTCCTGCTTGCTTAGTCTTCTCACCACTAGTAGACTAACAAGGCCAAGCAATAATCAGCAAAATGACAAGGAGAACAAAACTCTCTGTGTAATGACATGGGGTTCCTAGCTAAAAGTTCTCACCTACCTACAACTGATTCAGGGAGACTGACTTCTTTAACTTAAAGGCCACCTTTGCTTAAAGATAGGAAATCACCTGAATTAGCTACTCAACAGCAGTTCACAGAATAAATTAGCAGCTCAGTCTAGGTATGCCAAATACAATTCACTAAAGGATTCACACTGCCAGCTCCTCCTCCTTTTTTCTACTCCTGTAAGTTTGTTATAGGACTTAAGAGCATCAGTTGCACTGTCAAATGCTCATGAAGTTCCTTAAATGATCACCTAAAATTTATATAGGCCTAACAGCATACCGGTTACATAAAAGAATGAATGGATGTAAAGTGTTCTGTCATCACTGCCTGTAGACTGCTATATTTAAAAGAAATAATTTCAAGGACAAGCACAGTGAACAACGAAAAGATCGAATTCATTTTTTTAAAAGACTGTATTCCTCAGACTCTAAAGAAAAAACTATGTATATGAACAAGCAGCATCCCTTGATGGCTGTTATAGTCATGATATGTTTTTTTGTTCCATAAACAGGTATATTTTGTATTGCCATCCTTTTTAGCTTTCCCTTATTATCTCGATTTACTTGGGTATCTGTGTTGTGTGTGTGCATGCACTAGGCAACCACTTGGGAGTTTCAAATCCCCTGACAATCCTAATTATTAGAACACTGGGGGAGAACCCCAGAAGTCATTGTGGCACAGTATACATGCTTTGAACACTGCATTCACTAATCACCTGAATGTACTGTGTGTTCCCTCTCCCACCTTTTTCCTCAAATGTAATCATTTGTAAAAAATATTGCTCTGGCACAATGTTTATCATCCAAAAGTTATGGTCCTATTGAGTACA